>NC_085843.1:118769895-119071818 GCF_035594765.1 Anolis carolinensis | reverse complement strand
AAACATGAAATTTAAAAGCTGGAGTAATAAGCCATTTCCATATTCCATTCCGTTTTGTTATGCCAGATGTTTATATGTTGTCCTCTTTGTATGCTTGGGAGCATAAAACAGTCTTCAGCTGTTTCTTGAGAGCAATGAGGGGGGCCGTTCTGATTTCCTTAGGAAGGGAGTTCTACAGGTGGAGGGCAACCATAGAGAAGACTCCTTCTCTAATTCCCACCAGCCATACTTTTGGTGGAAAGGAGTCATAGAGCTTTTGGTGTAAGCCTCTCCCTTTCTAGCTGTCTTCGTAGATCATGTACCAAGGCGACCAATGCCATCTTTGTTCCATAGCCAGGCTTGAAACCAGATTGAAATGAATCCAGATAATTGGTTTCTTCCAAAGTAATCTGTAGCATGATGGAAATTGTGTTCGGATAGATGGTATTTGCTGAGAAAGCTGACAGCATTGGACATGATTTACCCCATGATCCACCTAAAATTGTATGAGAATGCTAAATTAACAGGAATAGAATAGTAATATATTGGTATTACAGTATGAACGCTGTATCTGCTGGTACATTTTTGAGGAATTCATCTGCGCATGCAAAACCAGAGGTAATAATAAACCCTATTGAAATGAACTACTTCTGGCTAAATCATTCCATAGAGTCACGTTGGAGAACCTAGAACATACCTCTCTTGACATTGCTAGGTCTTTCAGTGTGATGCTATGGCCCAACTTTCAATGGAAGCATCCCATAGAATCACCTGGAGGTCCCACAATATGCCTAGAGAGAACATACTATTTTATGCCCCATCAAGGGTTTCTTGCAGATATTAAAATATTTCGGCAGGCAGAGCAAATTAAAGATTCATGGCTAGTTTTCAATTGAAAACTGATCAATGAGGATTTTTATTGATACAAGTGCTTGTTCTTGATTAGCCACATTTCCATAGAAGGACAGTGATAGTGTATCAAATGCCATTGAATCTCTTGGCTATTTTAGGTTTTCAGCTGTTCCGATACATATTACAATTGTGGTATTGCTTTTGTATCTCTTAGAGGAAGACCTTCCAACTTCCGTCCAGTGCTCACATAAATAAAGAATCCAGCAGCTGTGGCAAAGAGAAAGAAACATCACAAGTACTTGTAGTTGAATTTGGCACTGGGAACTCCTTAACATTTACATTTGAAAAAAGTAACGATTTCTACCATGTCAGCAATTTGACATTCAGCTACAACTTGTCAGACAGCAGCTTCTTCCCCAATTCCTCTGGCGGTAAGTGTGTGCCTTTAAATCTTTGTTCCAGCTGGGATATTGGGGTAGTCCCTGTGTGTGCGAATCACCTACTAGCTTTTCAAAAACATGCACTTTTTTCTACAGGACAAAGAGAGGTATCCAGAGCTGGTGATATTCAGGCAAACATAAATACAACATACAGATGTCGCAGCAACCACAGAGTAAATATGACAAATGTGACAGTGCTTTTCAGTAATGTTACACTTGAAGCATACCTTCCAAACAACGCCTTCAGTAAAAATGGTAAGCCTCCTCGATTCACAGAAAATCAATTGCAAGCCAGCATAATACATAAAATGGAAATATTATTCATGATAGGTGAAGATTGAGAACGAGCATGGTATAGTAATTTGGGTGTTGGGTTTCTGGACACCAGAGTATGAATGCCTGCTCAACCATAGAAACTCACTGGATGACCTTGGGGAAGTCACACTCTTTGAGCCTCAGAGGAAGGCAAGGGCAGTCACCTCTGAACAATTCTTGCCAAGATAGGATTGCCTCAGGGTCACCATAAGTTGGAAATAAAGACAGAAAACAAAAGACCTAGACTGAAGTTGAATGGTCCTGTTTGGTAATTTTACAATTGTTTATATAATCTGTTTCTGAATGAGAAGTGCATGGGACTCTGTGAAGAAGGATTGGGAAAGCATGGTTCTCCAAGGCTGTTTTAAGCCCCCAGAGTCTCCGGGTACTTCCCAACACCATGTTTTTTTGGTTAAAGTTTTCCATGTGCCCTCTGGAAGTATAGATGTTTCTTTCATTTCAGCACGTTTCTTCCCATAAACTGAACTTCTTTTTTCATAGCCAGGAGGCAAAACAATTAAAAAATTGCCCTATCCACCCTTCTGTCTCAACTTCCTTTTCTACCAGATGTTTACTTCAGATGGCAAAAGAAAAGCTTAGGGCCCCAGTTTCTACCCCTTTAATAATTAAGTTCAACTAAGGAGGGTATGGAGCCAACATAGTGTGGTTTTCTGGAATCATAGAGTTGGAAGAGATCACATGGGGCATCCAGTCCAACCTCTGTCATACAGAAAAAGCACAAAGTACCCCTGACAGATGGCCATCCAGCCTCTGTTTAAAAGCCTCCACAGAAGGAGCTTCTAACACACTCTTAAGGCAAAGAATCCCACTGCTGAAGAGTTCTTACGGCCAGGAATTCTTCCAATCTTTTCAGCATTGGTTTATGACTTGAGAGTTCAGGGTTTGATTCCCTGCTCAATCATGAAACCCACTGCATGACCTTGGGCCAACATTAAAAAGGAATTGGGCCCTATGAAAAATTTCCTAGAAAGGAAGCATTTTGTACTTGGTAGATATATCCTTGGGATACAGTTAGGAGAAATACTAATAGAATAAATTGAGAAAGAGAACACTTGATTTGAAATGTATTTAAAATGACATCTAGCAGTGATATCATTTCAGGAAATTCATATTTTAAAGTACCAAGAAGCAAACTTCTGCCCAAAGTCCAACTTCCATATGTAATTAGGGACACTGTTTTGTTTAAAATGGAAGTGCTAAAGATCTAGGTGCATGGTACTTAGGGGAAAAAAACAACTCTTTGAAGGTGCTGGACTGCTTGGGTGACCTGAAGGACCAAAGACCAAATTTTAAATAATAATTGTGCCAAGGGATAGTCAGTTTTATGTTTTTTTTAACTTTCTGCTTTCTTTGCTTAAGCTGAAGAGTATAAAGATTTCATAATACTAGAAACATACATCATAGGTAGTCTTTTATTACTAGTTCTGTGATTTGTGACTGCTACCTTTTCAGATAGTGTTTGTGCTGAAGATAAAACGTCTACTGTTGCTCCCCCAATCACAACCCACATACCTACAACTACCAGTCTGGCGCCACCCACACCCCCACCTACGGACACCCCAAAAATTGGCCGATACAATGTGACTGGACTTCATGGGATCTGTTTGCTTGCTACTATGGGTCTGCAAGTTAATGTCACGTACAGCACAAAAAATAAGGTGAAGTTATTTTTTTATTAACTTACGTCAATAAATGTGAGAGAAGGGAGAGGAGCCATCTTGTGCCTCTTTCCCCTCCTATTTCACTTACCAAACCAAAGATTCCTGTGAATTCTAATTAAAAGAAAACCCCACTTAGTTATAAAATGCTGCTGTTTAGTACCTGCCAGTTCAGTGACAGAGAAGAGTATTATTATTTAAGACTACATTTTGGATGAATAAGCTGACCTGACACGTAAGTGAAACCTGATTAGGGTGTCCATATTTCAGTGGCAAAATAGGAATTGGAATAAACACTGGTTTAGAGAATTGATGTACTTGAGCAAATGGAACTCCAGCTTTGTTGAGAAAACATTATCCAGTGTTCCTTGCCTGCCTGCAGGGATTCTTGAGAAGGGCTCAAGCACACCCCGGCATCCTGATCAAGAGCTCTCTTGGCAGCAGGGGAAAAACTAGTCCAGTCATTTTCCCTCATTGGACAGTGGGAGGGGGGATTTGGGTGGAACTCCTTCAATCACAGTTTGCCTTCCTGTTCTATAGTTTTGCAGTCATAAAACAGTTAATACAGAAAAAATGCATATTATTACTTCGTTCCCCAGTCAAAAGCATAAACTTCCTGTCATAATAACTTTTTTCTTTACTCAAGACTAGTAAATCAGAGTTGCTGAATCTTCCACCAACTGCAGAGGTCTCTGGAACCTGTGAAAATTCTTCCATTACTCTAAACTTGACATCTGAGAGCACCAGTCTTAGTTTCCAGTTTTCACAGGTAACTATAATGTAATACAATACTTTACAGAATACATAAATTATGCTCACTGTAGCAGTTCATTTCCATTACTTTCAGTGCAGTTCATGTAACTCTACAGATAGAGATGTGGAGGCTCTGAAATGAACATCTGCCATGGAAGTCTATACAGTATTTGGCCTCGTAAATAATTTTGGCACACAATTTTGCATGCCATCAGGAAGGGTAGGGAACACTAAACCCATATAGACTGCGCAGCGTATTTCAAACAGAGGACTTTTTAAAAAATGGCAGCAGATCAGCCTTTTTTAATGTAATATTTTACAAGGGTTTGTTTTTTTTGCTTCAGCTTCAGAAATATGTTCACTGCATTACAGAAGCCATTTTTTGATTGAAGAGATTGGGCTTCTCTTAGAAATACAAGCCACAAAGTTTTAATGTTCCGTTTGTAAGTCAGTGTTTACATAAACTTAGTGAGTTGCTACATTTGGATCTTCTAGTTACTCTCTTTTTGTGGCCTCATCCATATAGTTGGTCTTTGTAAATGAATAAGTCTTGCAATATGAAGGCAAGTTTTGCAAAGAAATCTAAAATTAATAGATTTAACTTTTTTTTTAAAGAACACAAGTACTGAGAAGTACTTTCTGCAAGGCATCATTGTGACTGCAAATCTGCCTCCTGAAGCTACAGGTAAGACAATTGTTAAAGAATCTTAAAATGCAACTCTCATTCCGAAGAAGGCAGTCCAGGCAGAGCAATCCTCCACACTTCAAGGGTGTCAACCCTAAAACTCTTTCCCCTTACAAAAGCTTCCAGACCAGATATCATTGCAGTGGGATGCATGGTCCACAGAGTTATAGCTTTGTTAGCTAGGAGTCGGTTGACGTATTTTAGTCTTCATGCTTCCCCTGTTCATGCTTCCCCTTGTTCAGGTCCAGCCTATATGAGATGTGATCCCACATAATTTTGTTCATGTTTCTTTCGCTCAGAGAAAAATATTAGCTATTCCAACCATACTCTGAATGCCCTGAAAACTTCAGTTGGGAAATCTTACAAGTGCATTGCTGAAGAGAGTATCTGGATCTCAGGCAAAGCTGCAGTCAACATATTCAACATCCAACTCCAAGCTTTCAAGATTCCAGGAGATAAGTTTGGAGCAGGTGAGGTGTATACAGTAGGCATGTACAATCCAGGAAAAAAAAGGTTCTAAACTCTTAGAAAGTAGGTGTGCTGGTGCTTCATTTCTAAAGTTATTTCCGAATTTTGAAGGCAAAAAGTTCAAAATTTTCCGAAACTTCTGAATCTTTGTATGTACCTCATTAATGGCGGATGCGCATGCACATGAAGGAAAACATTATTGTCAATGGGGAAACTTGAGGGTCTTCTCTCTCCCTCATTTATGAGCTATCCTAATGAAATTTGCTACAGTGGTAGAACACATTTACCACTGTTAGCTCACCAAATCTAAGAACGTTTGACTTATCTTCAGATTTTTGGTGAATTTTCAAAGTTTTTATAAAAAAATTTTTTTTAATAACAGAAATCTGTTCGTGGTTTAGAAGTGTTATTTCCTGTTTCATTGGGTTGTCTTTACTTTGAAAGTCGTTGTTCTACTTCAGAAACTTTGTTTTTGTGGCTGAAACTTTGTTAAATTGGTGGACAGACTCAACAAACCATAATGAGCTGTTTTTATAGGACAATGTCCCTTGCGCAAAGACAAAATTTTGGCAGTGTAATAAAGTTTTGCCATGTTTTTATGACAGAGCCAATTAGGAAATGACATTTATCAACAAGCAATAGAAATCATAGCACACCATCAAATCACTCCTGACAGATGGCCATCAGCCTCTGAATAAGGAAATCTGTTCCTGGTTTAAAAGTGTTATTTCCTATTTCATTGGGTTTTCTGGGGCTGAGAGTGTGTGACTTGCCCAAGATCACCCAGTAGTAGGTTTCCATGGCTGAGTGGGGAATCAAGCCACAATTTTAGTCCAACTCTCAAACCACTACACTACACCATCCTTAAGAGCCCCATAGAAACCAACCAGGAAAGGAAGGGGGATTTCTCTCCTGGATAGCAGCGGGCTTAAGAGCCCCATAGAAACCAACCAGGAAGGGGGGGGGGGGTTCTCTCCTGGATAGCCAGGAGAGCGAGTGGATGCCTTGAGTGTTTGCTAAATGTGCAGTGGACGTGAGCTTTATTTTTGAGGGGAAAGGATTCTGTTATTAATTGTGACCAAGACTAGAAATCCTAGTGTCCTATTAAACATTCTTGTTTGTTAAGTAAACCCTTTGCTGTTTTTGCCAAGTGACAAATATGCTATGTCCCAGATTTATTTACATGCGCAGTCAGTCATAAGCGATAAGTAAGTAGTATTCGAGATTCAGGATAATAACATTTTTTAAAGAATTCAACAGTCTGGAGCCACGTATTTCACTATGTTTAGTCATATTTGTTTTCTCTTCATTAGTCAATTCCGGATTTAAAATGTTTCTTATTTCTTTCTTTGCAGTGGAAGAATGTCAGCTGGATGAAAACAATATGTTGATCCCCATTATAGTTGGTGCAGCTCTTGCTGGACTTGTTCTCATAGTATTAATTGCATATTTAATTGGCAGAAAACGTAGCCATGCTGGCTATCAAACCATTTGATGATTTGCACTTAATTAAACCAGTGTGGAAGAACAGAAGTTGCAAGAAGCAGATCCATTGATTACCCCCATTCCCATCTTCCCCTCAAATAGATTGATATGAGGGAGCACAATCTTTTTCCTTACCAACTGTTTCTTGCAGTGTCTGCTTTACTAAATGTGAAATCCATCGTGGCATTTAACTATGCACAAAGGATAACTTCTATAATTCTGTTTAATTTGCTAATGGGTTTAAGTATTTACCCACCTAGAAACAGGCTGAAGTTTTAAGAATGCTTTTCTGAATTGGCATGGTTTTTTTAATGTCAAATACTTCAAATGGGTGTGACATAGTAATTCACATTCGTTCACTTAAATTCAGAGTAATTGTATCTAACAAAGGGAAACTTCCACTTCTGGTATTACCAATCTGTGCTGAACTTAGTTACTGCACTTAATGCAGCTAAAATGTAATTACTGACCTATCAAATGCTATTATTCCCACTTTGTTTCTACCTAGGTTTGTATCAGCTTTAAAGGCTAAACTCTGGTATATGCAAAGTGTGAAGATGCAGTTTGGCCAACTCTTTTAAGCTATTTTTGGTTTGTCAAGTTGGTAGGAGCTGGCCCTTTTTTACATGAAAATGGGTGTTACTTTATTTTTTGTAAAGTGAATTTCAGTCTCTTCATCTGTTGGAAATTCGAAGGAGATCCTCTTTCTGCACATGTGTACAATAGACTTCAATCTGCTAATTCTTGCTTTGACTTTGGCTGGGACTGTACACTACAAGGATCAGTTATGGATGCATTGCCTGTAACAGTGCTAATAAAGACTTTTCTGTATGTTTTCAGTGTTCTGTTAAGCAGCATCAAGGCTATTTATATAGTCTGCAGTCCAGTTTGAAATAGAGAAGGCTTACCTTGACTAAGAATGTTGATTCAGTACAGAATGTTGCCTCATTAAACTACAAATTTTATTACATTACTTAAGAAAAATCAAGCTTGGTATTCAGGGATGTTTCCTAGAAATGATTACTCGTTTTTTCTCACAAAATTCACAGGTCAGTCTACTGTACAATTAATTTTAAAATATTAGATTTCTCAACAGGAGTTTAGATAAATGAATCCAAGACGAGTGTCACAAGAGATGCAGTAGTATTCAACTGCCTAATGCTTAATTTTGTTGGGGAGAAATGATCTCCTGGTCCTTCCAAAGACAATCTCTGTGTGTAGGACTTCTATTCAAAGAACCATATCTACTATATTTCATAGTAAGCCTTAACATAAATCGCATCTTGTTCAGTGTCACGCATGTATAGGGGTGAGATTTTAGATTGTCTAGCATCCATTTTTCAAACTTAGGTCCTGCTACAGAACAGTGGTGGCCCAGAGGGATAAAACAAACTGAATGTTTAGAAATGTGTTTTTCTTGTGGGCTCTGCTTAAATCTCTTGAAACACAAAATCAGTTACTAGAAACTTTCAGAAATAGGAAGCTTTCTTTAGTGCACACCTCTGAATTATTGCATAGAATAACAGCTTGCAGTTGAGGCTGGTGCAAATAAGAGCTAGGATGTATATAGAAGGCACTACTATAGCTCATCTCTTATTGCAGATGTTATTGCTCAGATGACAGAGATTATCTCTGTACTGTAAGTGTAAAACTCAAGGCCCACAGGCCGAATCCAGCTTACCATGTCATTTTATGTGACCCATCAGATGCTGAACTATATTCCTCATCATGAGATATCGTGACTAAAGCTGATGGGAGGTGTGATACATTAACATCTGGGAGGCTGCAGTTTATCCTGTTCAGTCAGGAGAGTCTAGTTGAATCTATATAAAAGGCTATACAATGGATATGATGTCTGACTTTAAAATGTCCTTCAACCTTTCCCCAATCACAGAACCAATTGGACTGGATTTCCAAGTTTTCCCAATCCACATGGCGGAAAATCAAAAGTGATGCGAGTTCTAGGGACCCAAGCTGGGTGAAAACTAAAAAGCATGGACTATCATGCAAAAAAATTATAGTTGGCCCTCTCTATCCACAGTCTCCTTCCATGGATTCAATGATCCTTTAAAGGCAACCAAAAGGCTAATGTGGCTCTCAATGAAAATGAGTTTGAAACCCCTGCAATATGTTATACATACAGTTTAACAGGCTTTATAAACTTCTCTACAAGGAGACTTCCCCATGTCTGGAATTGCATTCAGGACTAGGAATATCAAATTAATTTTTCTACCTAGTTTACGCTTGTTTCTTGGGGGCAAGTGTCTTAAAACAAAAAGCTAAATGGATAAGCTATGTTAACATGCTTTTAAATCCACAGGAAGCAACCTTTTGGGCTATTGCCTGTTCCTTTCCAGTGACACTAATAGTCACATTTCATTGTGCTTTGGACAAGAGCACAGTAGGAAGTTTGATTGGTAGAAAGCAGATAATGAGCTACTCCCAGTATCTGCAATAGGTATTAAAGGCTACTGTATGTCTATAGTTATCTAAACAGGATCCAGTCTGAACTCTACACATTATGTAGCATTGAGAGATATTTAAATACATTTATTTTGTATTTACAGTTTCTTGAAGTTTCAAAAAAAGGCTATTACCACATTGCATTTTATTCACATAGGAACTGACGTGTGTTTTTACAAAACATATTTTGTAAGTTTCAGCACTTACTTGAAAGTCTGAAGAGAATTGGTCAAGAGCCAGTCAATAACGAAACTGAGGAAATGGTGAATCAGTGCAATTAAGCAAAGGAATGTATCCAGACTTACAGTATTATCTAACATATTGTCCATTTATCTGAGCAATCTGATTTGCTCTACAAGTTTCTCGCAGTTTCTCTATTGTAGCCATCCGCAAAGTTCCAGGTTCTGTAAATATTTTCTAGAATTAAGAATTAGAATCACGTTAGTTTATAACTAGGTTTTGGAAGGAGGAAGAGAGCATGGAGGAGGATAGCATACTGCATAAGGATTTTTAGATTTTTGCATTTAATTTTCACTATTCTTGAGTCATGAAGTTGCCCCGTGCATAAGCAAGTGCCTGTTTGTTTTAGATACTTCATGCAGAGCAGCGTATTAAGCTACCCAGTGGATTCCACATGTACCACAACATCCCATTTAACTAGAAATCTCTTTTAAGTCTTGTAACAAATGCTTCTTTTAAAGCCATAAAGAATTAGTCAATACAGATACCCATCCTTTTTCAGTTCACCAAGGCCAGTACATAACAGATGGGAACAGCTTACAACATTTTTTTTCAAGTGGCTAAATTTTAGGGTCTCTATTTGTGATTTCACTTATTTGCTAGTTTTCGGCCAGAAGATAATCGTTCTTTGTTCAGAATATCAGGACATAATGGCTGATAAACTGCTTAGTTTTTTATTGCTAAATAGAACTTGGGGTTCAGATGCAGTGTATATTTACAAAACCCTTCTGAATTCCATATAATTAGGCTCACAACAGGTAATTTATATCAGTTATTTGTCTGATCCAACAAGAGCTCTTGGAAAGAAAATTTATATCATGCACATTCCCTATTAGGAACTCTATTAGGAGCGTAGCAGAAATAATGCCCCTGGAAAAGCTTGCAGGAGCCAAAGGGAAAGAAATGATAAGCCAGTAGAATAGAACTTGCATGAAACATAGGGTTCAAGGTGCCAGTCAGCTATGAAGCCAACTACACGGCCCAGGGCAAATCAAAATCAAATAAATGTGCAATTGCAATGATGCTGAGGTCCATGGTTCAGATCAGTACAGCAAACTGGTAAAGGATAGTACTCCGATCAACTTTTGGAAGAGCAAAAGCTGTTTGTTTGACAATACCATCCAGCCATTGTCAATACAATCTCCTCTATAGAGAGAGAACTGACAATAGTCAAAGGTGTGAGCAAGAGAGATCGTGTTCATGGAGAAGTGTGCAATCCCATGTTATCATTCCTTATGGACAGCAGTGTTTTGGGGAAAAAAACCCCAATAGTCTTTTAAGTGTGCAACCTCTCCACAAAACTGAAAACCCCAATTTGTGATTATATAAAGAGCTTCCATTAACCCCCCCCCCCCTTTTCCAACTACCCCCTCACACCACATGAGGAGCAATGGAGGGTAGATGTAGTTTGCACTCTTCATATGTTCAAGTTCACCTGACTATTGAAAGCCTATCTAAAAACCGCTTTTGTAAAAAAAAAAAAATTAAAACCACCAGTATCCACACCTTTTCAAGCACAAATGTATTAAACTAGAAAAACATGCACTCACCTGCATGAAAGTATGACATTCTGTTACAAATGGTCCTTTGGTGATCTGCTTGAATTTGTCACAGATATCAGGGAAGTTGGTGGCTTCCAGAATGAAAGCTTGGTGTTGCTTAATTAACGTTAAGGCCACTCGGAAAATTATTTTTGATCCCTCATAGAACAAACAGTCCCAGATTCGAAGTACTGTCTGTAGAAGGAGGAGAACTTTTGATTAGTCACCACCAGAGTGAATGCAATGTGTGCACTAATTGTCTACCACAGATAAAAGTATCATCACGTTTTCACTTGCCTCTACTGGAAGAACATCAATGAATAAACATATAAACCAACGAGACACCACCAAAGTCCACATGATGCCATGCTTCTCCATTAACTCTGCCACAGCTGGTATCTTCATTTTCACCAGTTCTCCAAGGACTTCTTGATCTGTTTTGAGACCCATCATTTCTGGACTATAATAATCTTTAGAAAGGGAAGAAAAAAACAAAACCTAAGTTACAAAAATGCCAGCCTAAAAACATTGTGTATCTTACAGAACAACAATGCGTTATTCTTTCAAACATCTTTCTTGCCTCTTGTCAGCCTATATTTCCACAGAGATTGCACATCTGGATACAAAAAATATTTTGCCAAGTTAAAAGTAAAGGGTTGGGCCCAAACCACTATAACTGAGAGGAACAGAACCTCTTTTAAATATGAATTATCAAAAGCTTATGTGTCCTATGGTTTGAGCAGAAACAATTCCAGATAATGAAAACAACCCAGTGAATTAATTGGCAGCTGCTATGACTAGGTGCAACTTTGGTGTATCCTCCAGCCCTCACCTACAAACAAGTGAGATGTGTGCCCACAGACTGTTCCCAGTAAACCTGGTGCTGACACGTATATAGAGGTCTCGGTAGTCATCTATACATAGTCCTATATAGCCAGACTTCTATTTTTGGTAACCAAAGGCAATACAGAGGTCTCAGAATGATAAAAGGAATTGGATCCTCATTTCATACCAAGCTCTGGGCATACTCAGAAATTGATTCTGATCCATAATAACAATAACATCATTTCCAATTATTTCTACAGCCCAGATTTAAGTGAATAGCTGTCCTTCAGTAGATTTTCTACATGTGCCAGATAGATAAAGAGTAAAAATCCATCTCACCTACACAGCACTAAATGAAAGACTGCCTCCCACCACTTGAGTTCTTTGAGTTGTACTCAGGATGCAGGGAGAGGGCATGTATGTACTGTAAGTTCTAGACAAAAGATGACCATAGCCGGCTGCCAGAAAACTATATTTGCTGATTAAATGAGATAGTGCTACAAAAAAACAACATCAAAATGCACCAAGCAATTATGCTTTTACTGGGCCAACAAAAAAGTACAAAAGACAGGCAAAGTTTTTAAAGACTCGCTGACTTCTTCATCAGACATGGACAATGTGGGCTACACCTGAATATGCTGCAAAGAAAATGATCGAAGCTACTTCTTAAACTTAGGCATCTGAAAATGCAGTCCACAGATGCTAAATTTGATGCAAGAAAATGTAAACTACTGTTTGAGTATACTAAATACTGCACCATGTATCACATGATACCAAAATATGCCTTGATGCATCTGGTACAAAAAGATGTCAGGTAAGTAAGATCACATCTATCTCACCACAAATCATATGTCAGAAACAACATGACATCACACAATAAGTATGTTTGCTGGATCAGTAACTGATCATGAGAGCAAAGCACCTCCATGTTTCCATATACAGGCAATCGTCAAGTTACGAACAAGTTAGGTTCAATAGCAGTGGTTCTCAACCTGTGGGTCCCCAGGTTTTTGGCCTACAACTCCCAGAAATCCCAGCCAGTTTACTAGCTGTTAGGGGACCCATCTGGGGACCCACAGGTTGAGAACTACTGTTCTATTGGTTTGTTCTTAAGTTGAACTTGTAAATTGGAACTGGTACATTTTTGAGTGTGCTTTTTTAAGGCACACACATCCACACCCACACATAAGCTTTGGGCAGCATAGGGAAGGATTATAGTGTTTGTTTTGCTGTCTGTGCCCATGTTCAGAAGATTTCACCACACTCTGTCCCTCTGATAATTGGATTTTGAAAAATTTGGCTTGTTATGGAAACAAGGATTGGTGATAAAGCTTCAGTGGAGACACACCTTTTCCCCATGATAACTCTTTCGGGAGTGATTTTCCCTTCCTAGAGGTAGATATCTCTCACCTACTCTTACCTCACCCCCATTCTTAGCTATGATTAGTAAGTGGGATGTTTGTAACTCCTGGGTATTGAAAAGAAATGCAGGCAAGAGTTCTATAGGGAACCACCAGATGGCACTCTGTGTCTTTGCTCAGGTCACCAGGGAGCGAGAGGTCTGCATTCCTATAATCCTGAGCTGCCGAATGGGACAGCACAGCAGTTGCTGCTTTCAGTCGCTGAAACCAGAACACAAGATGAATGCCAACATTTCTAATAGCCTGGCACCATTTCAAGAAGCTAGAAATACTACTAGAGCAAGGCTGAACACTTCTATGATTGAACTGCTTTGCTCTCAAGCACATTGATCTAGCAAACACAAGCTGTTGTGTGCCTTCAAGTTGTTTGCGACTCTCAGCAACCTTAAGCCAAACCTACCATAGGTATGATACCCTCAGTTTTATCATTTTGGGTTTTAAGAAATGTTTAGGCTTCATTTGTTCTATACTTCATTTATTGATAATTTTAAAGAGTTGATTGTCTTACAGTCAGTTTTCTTCGCTGTTCAGGTTTTACAACTATACACAGAAATCTGAAATATAGTAGCACACATGAACTTGACTTTACGTTCTTGCCTGTAGGATCTTATCTAGTTCCTTGATGGTTGCCTTCCCATGTCTTAAGTCTTCTGAATTTTTTTGTACTAGATCTCCATTTTGATTAGTGACTGAGCCTTAATATACAAAAAATGCAGCTATTTCAGAGCATTCATTAGCCACTTTAAAGTTATTTAAGCCCTAATCTACCACATCCTAAAGACATTTTTCCAGTATGTGCATAAAGGGAGTCTCTGTTTTTGGAATACCTCCTGCCACCCTAATCTGGCCTTACCCCCAAAGCATATACAATGTTTCCTCACTACTTTGCGGTTCGCTTTTTGCGGATTTGCTGTTTCACGGTTTTTCAATAAAATCTAAAAGATTATAAATCATAAAAAATTACAATTTACAGCCTAAGGAAGGGAGGAAGGAGAAGCCAAAGGGAGAGAAAAGGAGCCCAAGCAGCAACAGTAGGAGAAGGAGGTGATTTATCAACACACGATTTGTTGATAAAGACTTAAAATAGTGTATAATTACTAAAATAATGTATAAATATTAAAATATAGTGTCCCTAATTCGTGGATTTTCACTTATTGCGGGTGATCCTGGAAGGTAACCCCCACAATATTTATTTATTTATTTTATATACAGCTCTTCTCCCCGCAATAAGTGAGGGAACACTGTAATGGCAGTCTTCTCCTCCTGGTGTATTTACATTTTCAGAGCTGAAAAAAGAAAAGAGCAGTCTAAAAATTTACTCAAGCTGCCTATGGGCTGCAGTGTGGTGGTGGCCGAGCAAGGCTTATTGGTGTCTGGTGACAATAGGAAGAATGTGGAATAGTCTCAGGAGGGGAATGGGGGATATGTTAATGCAAGGAGTAACCAGATGCCTCCTTACACAATGTTTCAAAAGGTCCTCATGCAACAGGGATGTGCCATTTTCTTTACTAGGCACCCTTGGGGGAATGCATGGAGCCTGCATCTTTGCCACCCCAACATTTGCAGGATTTTTGTTTGCTTTGGTCTACAAATATGAAAAAATGCTGAATAGTACATAAACACTTATATAAATGCCTTTGAAATAACATGTCTAGCCTCATCAGGATTACCTGTTGTACTCAGGCCTACGTTATTTAACAATACAAAGATAGAAGGGTGCAACTCTGATTTAGGAAACCCTAATGAGATTTACAAGGAATGAGCAGTAAAAGCCACAACATCGTGTATCTTGGGTCTCTGCCACAAAAAAGTCAGAAGGAATTTCCAAAAATAAGGTGCAGACTGTTTATAGGCTTAACACTTCATCTTCAGGCAAACAATATGTAAAAGCTCAAGTCCTGTCGTGTCAAACAATGACTCTCTGGTGTTTTGAAGGTTTATATAGTACAAACAAATTATGTCCTTAAGTGTCAATCTCACTGCCTTCAATGGAACTTATTTCCAAATGAAATTGTATCTACTTGTCTACTCAGATGCATCCTCCTGCATTCAGAAGTTATCCTTTCGTCCCCATCTTTTTCACTGATGCCCTGTTGCACTATAACTCTTTATTTTATTTTATTTTTAAAAAGAGTACCAAAAACTCCCAGGCTTAACCGCTCCCCAGACATAGCTCAACCAATCAGCTTCATGCATCCTGTTTTGCAGTTGACATACACACACATTAATTGATTTCTTACATATCATAACAGAGAGTGGTCCCTGGTCAAAAAAGTGGTCCCTGGTCAAAAAAAGGTTGGGAAACACTGAATTAGATTGAGGACAAAGAGAAAAGGGAAGCTGGACAAGAACAAAAATACTTTATAAAAATAATATTCTTTGTCAACTGAAGTATGCTTGTATATTCTCTCAAGCCAACCATTCAATCTGCGATATGTTAAATAAAATTTGACTTGAATTTTATAGTGGAAAGAACACGGACAGTGCAATGTGAACGTGGGACATCAGAAAGGGAAACTGTACGTAAACGTGTTTCTATCATTTAAAATCTACACAAAGAAATTAATTACAACATAGATGATGAGAGCAGGACATACCAGGTAATATTCGACCAATGAGAGCATCTAACAACCAGAAGGACTGCTCCTCATTTCTTGTTATAAGAATCAGGTAGCCAGCTATGAAATTCATGCCCTAAGATTTGGAAAGGAAATGTCTATTTAGGTTCCGTGCAGTTAAAGACTGTCACCAAAATAACAATAACATCAAATATTATTTTACTTCAGTTTTTATACAGAGGTTTGACTGATTTTATATTATGACACTGTATTATATTTTTTACTACACCGGGCATGGGCAAACGTCGGCCCTCCAGGTGTTTTGGACTTCAGCTCTCATGATTCCCAACAGCCAAAGTTGAAGTCCAAAACACCTGGAGGGCCGAAGTTTGCCCATGCTTGTTTCCATGCACTGGTCTGAAGACCATAATAAATGTTATTCATTCTTTTTATTTAGACTGCCCCTTTGAGAAGCACTATATTCACTACACTTCCTATCATTACCTAAAGATTATGGGTAGTTATAATTTGACACTTTTAAAGGGGCACCAACTTGGAGAAGACTCACTTCAAACTTTGACAAAATTGATCCAGACTGAACAATTTAGGTGTTGTTGCTGACAATATTTTGTTATATTTGTGTAGCTTTTTGCTTTTTAAAGCAGAAAAGTTGGACTTCTTTTGCAACAGGTGAACTACAATTCTGAACATTCTGAACAGTACAATAGTTTTAAATATGAATGAACTGCTAGTATCAGTTGCACTTCTTCAGTCTATAATCTTTTGAATTCCTGCCTGGCTTCTCCTTTTTCTTTTGTGTCCTCCCTGCTCCTCTTTCACTGTTTGTTCTTTATCTTCTTGCTGTCCTCTTCCACGCCGGGAAAGTAACACTCTTCCATGTTTATCTCAGAAACAGTACCAGTTTGGGCTGAAGCAGGAAGAAAAGCCCAATGCAGCAGACACTTGGAAGATTCTAATATTCCCCTCCTCCTTGAAACGTGTCAGTTAATTCAAATAGACCAATTGTTCTTTTCACATTCCAGGAGTTCATAACCATCTGTTCCCATCTAATGGGCACCCTTCAAAAAGTCCCTCCCAGCACACACACAAACCCAGCTTGTTTGCAAAAGCCAGCAGCTGTTATAAAAACTGTGCAGAGTTATTGATTGTGAGGATATCTTTTCAGCCACCTGTGATGACCCATGGGCCTTGTAGTCCTGCTCAGGACATGGTAATTCCTGATGAAGATGAAAACTTGGGGTTTTTACCTTCCCAGTCTGAACTGGATTCCTCTCAGCCAGATCTTTCCCAGGCAGATCTGGGAACCTTGCACCTGCAAGAAAGTTGTCTCCCAGAAGTATGTCAAACAAGCCCAGAGCCTACTTCTCCCGTGTTCTTGCGCCGGGAGTTTTGTAAACAACAGAGAGGTTTGGAAGCTGCTTCGCGCAGGAGTGCGAGGATAGCAGCCAAGAATTCTGCCAATTAAGTCTCCTTTTTCGTGAGAATCCTTAAGGAGTCAAACATCTGGTCTCAAAGATTAGCTTTCGTTTCTGATTCCCAGAGAACTGCTTCGGCGGGAAAAGTTAGACTCTATATAGGTGATTTACCCGCGAAGTAACTTCGCGGAGTCACTTCGTCAGCCTACGGAGCGAGTTGTGTCTGGACAGCGCGCTCCGGTTCAAGCCTCGCTCCTGCTCAAGCCTTGCCTTGCTATCCAGCCTTCGCCTTGCTTCCCAGCCTTGTTTATCTACGGACTTTGCCTAGTTTCCCAGGATCAATCCTTGCCTTGTTCCACGGATTTATCAAGTTATTCCACGGACCTTGTTCTTGTTCTTAGTTACCTTTGTTCCACGTTCAAGCCTTGTTCCAAGTATCAAGTTATTTTCTAGACTCGCTCAAGTTTCATGGACTAAAGGACCTTGTCATCTCCCCTCACTTTGCTTGTCAAAGTGAGTGTTTCGGTTATTGGATTACAACTTTGGACCTTAATATTTCATACTGGACATTATTTCTTTGGACTAATTTTGACCTTTCCTGAAAGGTCTGCTTCTGGACTATCTTTTACATTTGCTTTTACTAACTTTATATAATTCCTTAATAAAGATATTAGATAGAATCTGGCCTCTGCGTATGGTTATTGGTGCTCTGTAGCCTGGGTCGTGACAGTTTGACTCCGCCACCCTAAGCACCAATTAACCTCGGCCAGAATGTCTACCGGAACCGTGCCCGGTGGGCAGCCACTGAGCTACACCATCAGCAAGGACGAAGTGGATCGCATCCGCGACAGACTCAACGCCCAGGATGGAGAAATAAAGGGCTTGCGGGAGCGCGGAATCCGCCTCCCGGCCATGGCGTTGCCTACCAAGTTTACTGGAGAAGCTTCTAAGGTTCATGTTTTCCGTCGCCAATGTCAAGCATATCTAGAGGCCCGTGATGCCGAGTTTCCCCAAGAAGACATCAAAGTGGCGTGGGTTTACAGTCTTCTAGACGGGCCAGCGGCCAATTGGGCGACGGCACTGTTCGACCAAGCCTCTCCACACCTAAGATCAGCGCAACACTTCTTGGACCACCTCAAGGAGACTTGGGGAATCGAGGACAATTTGGAGGCAGCCGGTCACAAACTCCGTCGCCTTTTCCAAGGAGACAGACCTATGTCTCAGTATATAGCCGAGTTCCGAGTGCTGGCCCACAACACCGGCTGGAACGATGTAGCCCTCAGAGGACAATTCCGGGAGGGTCTCAACATTGAAATGCTGGAAGAAATCTCCAAGGTGGATCCTCCCCAGACCCTCGAGGCACTCATTGATCAATGTTTACGGGCTGAAGTCATGATTGCCAACAGGAAACAGTGGGTTCGAGGCCAGGGCAGTAGAGCCGGGGCAAAACCCCCCGCTCCCGCCAGCGTTCAGCCACGTCCAGTGTGGAGACCCCCACCGCCAACCCCATACCCCAGAGGAGGCGAGGAAGTGCCGATGCAGTTGGGCAATGTGCGTCCCAGACTAGATGCCGCCGAGAAGGCCCGTCGTCAACGCTTAAACCTCTGTTGGTACTGCGGGAACGGGGGCCACTTCGCCAGAGAGTGCCCAGCCAAAGGGAAGCCTGCCGCCCGTCTTGCGGCGGCGTCCTCCACGGAGACGAAGGCGTCTGAGCCGACTGGCACACAGCCGGCGGGGGAAGCCAACGACCGGGTGTAGAGAGGCTCGCCAACCCGGTCAAAAAATCCATTCAAGAGCCGCCAACCGGGGTCCTGTTCCTTCTCGTGGTCACATTATGGTCAGCAAAAAGGGGACCCGTCATGATCCACGCCATGATAGACTCTGGAGCTACCAACAATTTCATTGATAGAGAGTATGCCGACTCTCTGGGATTACAATATCATGATTTCAAGAATGCCCGTGTGGTGCAAGCCATAGACGGCCGCCCCCTCAAGACGGGCCCCGTAAGTCAGTGGTCGGAACCCACCAGGATGTGGATAAGGGAACATATGGAAGAGATTTCCTTCTTTGTTACCGAGGTTCCCCATTTCCCTGTGATTTTGGGAATCCCATGGCTGACTCTCCACGACCCTAACATCTCCTGGTCCAACAGAGAACTGCAGTTTGCTTCACCGTACTGCCAAAACCATTGCCTCGTAGCCAAGGTCTGCCATGCCACGGACACCGAGCCCATCATCACCTTGCCAAAGAAGTACTCCGAGTATTGGGATGTATTCAATGAGAAAGAAGCCGAAAAATTACCCCCACATAGACCTTATGACTGTGCCATTGACTTGGTGGAGGGGGCCCAGATCCCGCGAGGGCATCTCTACTCCCTGACTGAACCAGAGCAAGAAGCTCTCAGGGAATTCATAGAGACAAACCTTCGCAAGGGATTCATCAGACCCTCTCAATCCCCAGCCGCCTCCCCAGTGATGTTTGTGAAGAAGAAGTCAGGAGAACTACGCTTGGTGGTGGACTACAGAGCATTGAACAATATCACCAAGCGGAACAGCTATCCCCTGCCCTTAATCTCGGATCTACTGGATCGGCTTCGAGGAGCCAAGGTTTACACCAAGCTGGACCTTCGGGGGGCTTACAACTTAGTTCGCATCAGGGAAGGGGACGAGTGGAAGACCGCCTTCCAGACCAAATTCGGATTATTCGAGTCCCGAGTTATGAATTTCGGTTTATGCGGAGCTCCCGCAACGTTCCAGCATTTTGTCAATGACATTTTTCAGGACTATCTAGACAGGTTCTTGATAATCTACCTGGACGATTTTTTGGTGTTTTCTAGATCACAATCAGAACATGAGAACCACGTCAAAATGGTGTTACAACGATTGCGGGACCATGGACTTTATGCCAAGCTGGAAAAATGCGCCTTTGATCTACAAGAGGTAGATTTCCTTGGTTACCGCATCTCGCCTCTAGGGCTTTCCATGGATCCAGCCAAGGTTTCAGCAGTATTGGAATGGCAGGCGCCAACTAACAAGAAAGAGGTGCAGCGGTTCTTGGGGTTCGCGAACTATTACCGCAAGTTCATTCCAGATTTTGCCCGCTGGTCCGACCCCATCACTAGCTGCATCCGTGGAAAGCAGCCTTTCCGCTGGACTGATCAAGCAGAGAAAGGGTTCCAGCAATTAAAGAAACTATTCACCTCCCAGCCAATTCTACAGCACCCAAATCCTGGAACCCCTTTTGTTGTGCAAGCGGACGCCTCAGATGTGGCAATTGGGGCTGTACTCTTACAACCGGTGGGAGATCACCTCCATCCCTGTGCCTTTTACTCTCGTCAACTAACCACACCAGAAAGGAATTACACCATTTGGGAAAAAGAACTACTGGCCATAAAGGCAGCCTTTGAAACTTGGAGACATTGGCTAGAAGGGGCCAAATTTCCCATTGAAGTCCACACTGATCATCGCAATCTAGAGCATCTAAGAACTGCCCGCAAACTAAATCAGAGGCAGCAACGTTGGGCTTTATTCTTCGAACGTTTTGACTTCCAGATTCATTATGTGACCCCAGCCCAGACCAAGCAAGCAGACGCCCTGTCACGTAAACCAGAATACGCTGCAGGACGCAAGGAGACCTTTGAATCCCAACTACTACAACCCGAGAACTTTGCCACGCTCACAGTGGGGAACACCAAATCCATTCCCATTGGTTCTACTTCCCCTACTCCAGGACCCCTCTGTGCTCAAGAAATCAGGGCTAGTCAGCAAGCAGATGCCTGGGCGCAGGACCAACTTCGCCAAGGTCTGCATTTTCCCTTTTCGCTTAAGGATGGGCTGCTTTGCTATAGAAATCATGTTTATATTCCACCCGGACCGGGCAGGGAAAAAGCGCTTCGTCTGTGTCATGATTGCAAACCAGCAGGACACTTCGGACTATTTAAAACCATGCATCTGATCCTAAGGGATTTTTGGTGGCCCAAGATCCGCAAGGATGTGGAAAAATATGTCAACACCTGCCCAGTATGCCAGCGCTCCAAGATACGAAGGGAGAAGCCCTCAGGGCTTTTACACCCCCTTCCTACCCCATCTCGCCCATGGGAAATAATTTCTGCGGATTTCATCACTGACCTACCACCTTCCTGTGGATTCACCACGATCTTAGTGGTGGTGGACCTTTTCACCAAGTTAGCCCATTTCATTCCCTGCGAAGGCCTCCCCACGGCCAAAGAGACTGCGGATCTATTCCTTCAACATGTTTTCAGACTACATGGATTGCCCAAGAGTTTAGTCACAGACCGTGGATCTCAATTCACCTCTCGTTTTTGGAAGGCGCTACAAAAACTATTGGGCATAGACTCTCGCTTGTCTTCAGCTCATCATCCCCAAACAGATGGGCAAACGGAGCGCACCAATGCCACTTTGGAGCAGTATCTTCGCTGTTATGTAAACTACCAACAGGACAATTGGGCTTCTCTGTTATCACTGTCTGAGTTTGCCTACAACAATGGAGTTCAAGCTTCTACTAAAGAAACGCCGTTCTTTGCAAACTACGGCTTCCATCCACGTTTCTTTCCCCCTGTCATTGAAACTTCAGAAGTTCCCGCAGCAGAGGATTGGCTGCAGGAACTCACAGCGGTACAACAACTTTTGCTCCAGCAACTGGACCAAGCCAAGGAGGACTATAAACGCCACGCTGACAAACATCGCCAGCCGGGCCCCGAAATCAAGGTAGGAGATCGGGTTTTTCTGTCCACTCGCTTTCTGCCCTCCCACCGCCCTTGCCGGAAGTTAGATGCCCGTTTCATTGGCCCCTATCCAGTGGTGGCGCAATTAAACCCTGTGACTTTCAAACTCCAACTTCCGCGTTCAATGCGCATTCACCCAGTGTTTCACCGTTCCCTGCTCCTTCCGGCGGATGGTGTGCGTCCTGATACAGACCAACCGGCCCCCCCTCCTGTTTTGATGAATGGGGAGGAGGAGTTCGAGGTTGAGGACATTTTGGATTCTCGCTTTCACCGCCGCCGCCTACAATATCTCATTGACTGGGTGGGTTTTGGCCCTGAGGAACGCTCTTGGGAAGACGCCTCCACAGTCCATGCTCCTGAGCTAACCCGTCGCTTTCATCAGACCTATCCCACCAAACCGCGACCTCGCGCCTCGGGGAGAGGGCCCCAGTTTGGGAGGGGCCTTGAGGAGGGGGATAGTGTGATGACCCATGGGCCTTGTAGTCCTGCTCAGGACATGGTAATTCCTGATGAAGATGAAAACTTGGGGTTTTTACCTTCCCAGTCTGAACTGGATTCCTCTCAGCCAGATCTTTCCCAGGCAGATCTGGGAACCTTGCACCTGCAAGAAAGTTGTCTCCCAGAAGTATGTCAAACAAGCCCAGAGCCTACTTCTCCCGTGTTCTTGCGCCGGGAGTTTTGTAAACAACAGAGAGGTTTGGAAGCTGCTTCGCGCAGGAGTGCGAGGATAGCAGCCAAGAATTCTGCCAATTAAGTCTCCTTTTTCGTGAGAATCCTTAAGGAGTCAAACATCTGGTCTCAAAGATTAGCTTTCGTTTCTGATTCCCAGAGAACTGCTTCGGCGGGAAAAGTTAGACTCTATATAGGTGATTTACCCGCGAAGTAACTTCGCGGAGTCACTTCGTCAGCCTACGGAGCGAGTTGTGTCTGGACAGCGCGCTCCGGTTCAAGCCTCGCTCCTGCTCAAGCCTTGCCTTGCTATCCAGCCTTCGCCTTGCTTCCCAGCCTTGTTTATCTACGGACTTTGCCTAGTTTCCCAGGATCAATCCTTGCCTTGTTCCACGGATTTATCAAGTTATTCCACGGACCTTGTTCTTGTTCTTAGTTACCTTTGTTCCACGTTCAAGCCTTGTTCCAAGTATCAAGTTATTTTCTAGACTCGCTCAAGTTTCATGGACTAAAGGACCTTGTCATCTCCCCTCACTTTGCTTGTCAAAGTGAGTGTTTCGGTTATTGGATTACAACTTTGGACCTTAATATTTCATACTGGACATTATTTCTTTGGACTAATTTTGACCTTTCCTGAAAGGTCTGCTTCTGGACTATCTTTTACATTTGCTTTTACTAACTTTATATAATTCCTTAATAAAGATATTAGATAGAATCTGGCCTCTGCGTATGGTTATTGGTGCTCTGTAGCCTGGGTCGTGACACCACCACAGCCCTGCCAGTTTGCTTTACAATTGCAGCCATGGTGACAGAAGGCTATTTGGCACTTTAAAAACTAGTGGGCACAAAAGTCTGCCCCTCGGAAAGCACTGAGGGAGCAAACACATTCATTCATTGTACAGACCAGCATAAACCAGAATGGCTGCACCCAATGGCAAAGGAAAACACTGTTTACTTCTTCTAAGGGAAAGTTCACAGTTACATTTCTCAATAGAAGCCAGTGGTCCAGTACATAAACATTTATGCACTAAGGAGCACTACAAAGAGCCTGAAATGCAAGCCTGGGTTATACAGAATTGCATGCATTGTTCTCTGTGCTCGGTGGGTATTTAGGAGGTAAAACAATTAACCCCTTACCCTTACAGTATTCATACTCGAGCATGCAGATTCTTTTATTCGACTGAAAAGACTTCGGCCTGAAATCTATTGGTTAGTGAAAACAGACCCATGGAACTCACTGTTCAATGCTCCATCAACATTAATGAAAATCCCATCAATTCAATGGGACTACTCTAGTTGGAAAAACAAACTTCTAAGAAATGCCTCATTTAAAACTTTTTCACCAGTCTCCTGTTTTACAACAAAATTTTATGGAGATTGGCGGCTTGTTTTATAGATCAGGCTGAAGGCCACAATCAACTGAGAGTACAAGTAAGAGGATGCAGTATGGCTCCTCTAGAAGAGGGCAGGCAACTAAACCAGTGGGTTCTCAAACTCTGTTTCATCAGATGCTTTGAACTTCAGCTCCCAGAATCCCAGGCCATTGACCAAGTTGACTGAGAATGAAGACAAAAATTTGAGAACCATTGCTATACATCAGGCATGGGCTAACTTCGGCCCTCCAGGTGTTTTGGTAGGCTGTTAGGAACTATGGGAGTTTAAGTCCAAAACACCTGGAAGGTTGAAGTTTGCCCATGCCTGCTATAGATGGTGCTGAAATGTATCCCTCCTTGAAGCATTCTTCTCCAGTGGCTAAGCTACCAGTAAATCAGCCCAACCATCATATGAAAAGCCCAAATTTGCCCACTCCTGCTTTGTACAATTTATGAACAGACCCTGTGCAACTGAGAAGTTTGTTGCTTGTTGTGTGTCTTCAAGTTGTTTCTGAATGAAGGTGCTCCTACTGCAAACCTATCATAGGATTTTCTTGGCAAGGTTTGTTCAGTCATTTCCCAGTGTCTTTTTCTGAGGCTGAGAATATGTTATTTGCCCAAGGTCACCCAGTGGGTTTTTGTGGCTCAGGATCCAGACCCTGGTTTTCAAACGACTACACCGCACTGGCTTCTCTTACTCCCAAGGGTGAGGCCTCCTTATGATGGGAGTGTTTTAGCTAGGGAACTTCTTCCCTTGATGCTGAACATGATGCTTTTTCCATCACTGAGTAAAAACTACATTGTTCTGGGTGTTTATTTTATTTTATGTTTCTGGGTGTTTAATGGGTTTTAGTAGCTTTTGACTTTTTAAAAATGTGCTTAGCACTTCAAACCACTACACCACACTGGCTCTCAGCCCAAACAAGGCAGCTATTAAAGCAAACATGAGGGCTTGTGAACAATACAAGGACAGGGTTGGTTATTTCACAATGACCTTGTGACCACTTTCAACATTGAACTTTTAACCATCAACATCATTGTTCCCACACTGTCTCTTGCGTTTTACCTAAGAGCCACTGGATTAGGTAAAATTCCTCTCACTTTGGGGGACATTGCTATGTGCAATGGATTATATGAATGTGCTATGTCTATTCATGTACTATGAGTATGTGGCCATCCACAAGACCCTATTCTGTAACTCTGCTACTCATTATGGCATAGAGGTAACTCTGGGCAAGGTCTGGTAGTCCTACCAATGTTTTATGATATCTAGTATAACTCATGTGCCATCCAGATAGCTTAAGTACAGAAATCCTGTAACCAGAAGTTGGGCCAATGGGTCACAACAATTATGAATATTTCTGACCCACATCACTAAAGGGACACTGATGTTCAGAATTGTATATTGTACAAGAGATGGGTAAGTGCAACAGGGACTATATACTCTGCTACCTTGCTTACCAAGCTCAAAAGACTGCTTTATGAGTTGTGGCTGTAACTGCTGTTTGCACAAACAGACGAACAAACAGACAAACAACTCTTCAGTCTTGTGCAGCAGTTTCCAGGCTAATTTGGTCACACACTCATTTGAAGTCAATAAAACAGCATTCAAAAAAGAGCATTTAGAAAAGATGTGCCATTTTTTTTAAAGAAATCCCCTTAAGTTACATACCCAGTTGTACTCTGCTTGCACACTTTGGGCTGAGCCTGAGCTTCTTCCACTTCCACCATTTCCCTCTATCACATTTGATCTGAGGAAAGGGGCATGTTCAGCATGCAATGTAAGCGTACTACAGTACAAATCACATATCTGCAAGGAATGCATTCCTGAACGTATCATGGAAATAGGAAATTGTGAATAATAGTAAATCCTATTGAAATAAATGGCCTGGAGGACCTAGAAAAGTTCCAGAGGAGACATACTGTATTTTTGAGCATTTGAGAAATGAGGTCAAGCAAGTGCCAGATGTGATGAGGAGGCAATTGTTTTAGGGATCATTCTGGAAAGGTTTTGAAAGATTAAAGAGAAGGAAGCCAATTGGAAACTTAAAATTATGCTAAAATTCTGGGTATTAGAGTAACAAAATGCCACGAAGAGATTATTCATTCTGTGAAACCTGAGTGCCAATTTGCTTCTACCTCAATAGTAACATCCTGCATACTTGCCTTCTTAAAGTTACATACCTGGCAGTATCCTACTGACTGATTATGGTGCCCATATGCCACTAAAACGTTGTAGAGTGTTTTCTGTAAACAGGGATCAGCAGTTTTGCGGAATCTTATATTATCTGGAAATGTTCTATTCATGTCTAAAGAAGAAGAAGAAACGGGTAATGTAAATTATCTACAAAGCTATTTGATCCACGGAACAATGTCTCAGCATCTGCGTCATCAACTCACTCTACTAGTTAATGATAAAATATTTCCAATGGGTATTTGTTCTAATTGTTTTAAAAAAGTAAGCTATGGAAACTAAATGAAAGTTTTTAGAAAAATTCCACTTTGTTCTTTTATTTAGTCTACAGAGCTTTTCAAATGACGGCTAAAAGCTAAAATGCTTGCTTACTATTGGGTCAGCCTCCCAGAATGCAATGTGTAATGTAAAATAATTAAGCACAAGTTTTCATTCCAAACTTTATCAAAATAGGAGGTTTTTCATTGTTTCCTTGTAACACAATTGAAGATTACAATTTGACCCTCATTCTCTTGCGCACTCAAAATTATATGGAAGTCAACTGGAGTTATGTGTGTAAAGTAATTGAAACAAACAAAAAAGAGAAAGGTGTGGGCACAGCTTGCTGAAATCAAAGGCAATTATGCAAATAATTATACCCGCCCAATTTTAGCCCATCTCTCTAAATGTAATTTCCAATGAGATGAGATTTGCTTCTTGGTAAGTGTGCAAGTATAGCAGCCTTAACAAGTGTTTCATTAATTTTAAATTTAAAAACACTGGGTAGATGAAATACAAATAATAACCTGTATAAGTAATATTCATAGGATAAAACATAACCAATTATCTTACTTTTCATTATTTATTTACTTACAGTATTTATACCCCTCTCTTCTCACCCCAAAGGGGACTCAGAGCTGCTCACAGAACACACATACAACAAACATTCAATGCCTATTATACAATTATACAATTAACAAGGACAGACAACACAAACAGAGGTAAAATCAGTTTTCCCCATCTTATTTCCAGCATCTTGGAGGCTGTGCTCAACTCTGGCCATGGGGGTGGGGGTGTGCTGTCGCTCCATCTTCCATGCCCAGGAGTTTTCCTCCAATCAATGTCCTTAATTACCTCCCTCTTAAAAGTGGTACCTATTTATCTACACGCATTTCTGCTTTCGACCTGCTAGGTGGGCAGGTGAACTGGGGTTAATGGCAGGTGCTCAACCCCGACCCGGGCTCAAACAGCTGACCTTTTGATCAGCAGGATTTTTCTACAGTACACTGGTTAACCTGCTGTGCTAAGCCCAGCACTTAAATTAAATCTGCACTTCCATATTAGACCCCAGGTAAACAGAACTCAAACAACAGACCAGCCTAGATTTTAACTGACAAAAAATGCACTGCTCAATTCTCTCAGCCAGTTTGGTGCCCACCGTTTTGTTTGTTTTGTTTTTTAAAAAAAATCTTCTGATCATGCTATTTCTGCTACAACAAAAGGTATCACAAATGCAAAAATATGTTCCTTTAATGAATTACTCTTTACTTAAATCCTAGCAAATGAGAACACTGTGGTTAAACTGTTTGTATCAGCAAAAATTGTCATAAATTTCTAAAAGGAGTCAATTATGATAAGACACGGGGCTAACAGGAAGACCGAAGGGATTCTTCACAGTGTGTTCCTACGAAACTCAAGAGAGACATGTGAAGTGTCCAAAAATGTTTTTATCTGTCTCTATACAAAATCATTATCATTATTTCACATAAGCGTTCATGGATTTAACAGTATCCCACTGCATGTTTTCTAGGAACAGAAATGACACTGGGTTTCTTGTCTGTGTTTTGGATTCCCAAGATTAGCCTGTTAAGCTGACCTTGAATAATCACTTTAGTCACTTACCTGGAACACTGGCACTATGAACAGAACGCTTCTTTGCTCTGAGATTGTTGCATGAACCTGATTACCTTAACTTTCCATTACACCATATTCAGGCTCCTGTAGAAGTCTGACTTAGGTTAATTTTCCTCCACCAACCATCTAAACAAAGGTGCTCAAATCTTTCTAAAGGGCATTGTTATTTTTAAAATGTTAATTTCACTCCAGTACTAAAGGAATTATAAGAGACATCATATAGGACAAGAACTACCAACACTCCTATTAAAAAAGCCCTTTAGAAGTATCACATCGTAGTGCCTAAGCAGGTTTGTATGTGGAGATGCGGTTTACCAAATAATCTGGGCCCGAACAATTTAGGGCTTTAAAGGTAATGACTAGCACTTTGTATTTAGCCCAGAAGTGGACCGACAGCCAGTGGAGCTACTGTAGCATGGGAATAGTTCTCTCCCTGTACGGTGTCCCAGTTAGTAATCTGGCTGTCGATCTCTGTACCAGTTGAAGCTTCTGAACTATCTGCAAAGCCAGCCCCATGCAGAACGTGTTGCAGTAGTCCAAACGGGATGTAACTAAGGAGTGGACTACTATGACCAGATCTGGTATCTCAAGGTACAGGCGCAGATGGCACACTGCAAAGGCACTCCTGGCCACCACTGACACCTGGGCCTCCAGGTTCATCGATGAGTCCACGATCACACCCAAGCTGCGAACCTGTGTCTTCAGGGGGAGTGCAACCCCATCCAGCACAGGTTGTATCCCTATACCCTGATCTGCCTTCCGGCTGACCAGGAGCACCTCTGTCTTCTCTGGATTTAATCTCAATTTGTTGGCTCTCATCCAGTCCATTACTGATGACAGGCACCAGTTTAGGATCAGGACGGCATCCTTGGCAACGGTGGAAAGGAGTAATAGAATTGGGTGTACTCTGCATATATTTGACACCGAACTCCAAAACTCTGGATGATCTCACTCAGCGGCTTCATGCAGATGCTAAACAGCATGGGGGACAAGATGGAGCCCTGAGGGACCTCACAGGCCAGGGGGTCGAACAGGAGTCCCCCAATAATAACAACAGCAGAGGACAACATGTAATTGACTCTGGATCAGCCTTAGACCTTATTTTGGATGCTGTGTCTTAACACTGGATTGTATTTGAATGTGTTTTTATGTAAGCTTATTTTAATCTTATTGTAACTTTTTAAATGTTTTATGCTATAGGCACTATTTAGTTTCATTGTAAGCTGCCTTGAGTCCCCCCAGGGGTTGAGAAAGGCAGAATATAAATATGAAAAATAAATAAACAAACATCAGCTATTTCAAGCCATTATTCCAGCTTCATATTTGGAACAATGCTTAACTACAAGTATCCAGGCTTAGCAGCTACCAATCCGTCATTCCACATTGCACCCCATTCTTTTTAAAAGAGGGTTATTTGTAGCATTGTGGAAAGTTACTCTGTAATTAAGGGTTTATTTACACTTGCAAGAACCAAAAACTTGAAATGCCTCATGCTATATCTACAAAGAGGATTAAAATAACAATTTATTAATACATCTCTAAATGTCTATTCAAGGCCCAAATTGCCTGTACTATGAGCTCCTAGGGGTTATCAGACAAAATATACATATAGATATGTATTTAGAAGTTCACCTGTTTTAATGGTTTCCACCAGCTTGTCATTTTTGTCCCCATCCAGAAGCTTCTGGTAATACCCAGGGTTTTGTTCCATGTGGGCTTGAGCACCACTGACCACCATCCACACCAGCGGCCGGTGCTCATTTGGAATGCCTTTCCTGATGTAGCGTTTTACTGCAATAAAAAACACATATATATTATCTGAGTACACCTTTTCTATTTGTATAAGACACAGTGGATAACTTAGTACAGTAGAGTCTCAGTTATCCAACATTCGCTTATCCAACGTTCTGGATTATCCAACACATTTTTGTAGTCAATGTTTTCAATACATCGTGATATTTTGGTGCTAAACTCGTAAATACAGTAATTACTACGTAGCATTACTGGGTATTGAACTACTTTTTCTGTCAAATTTGTTGTATAACATGATGTTTTGGTGCTTAATTTGTAAAATCATAACCTAATTTGATGTTTAATAGGCTTCTCCTTAATCTCTCCTTGTTATCCAACATATTCGCTTATCCAACTTTCTGCCGGCCCGTTTATGTTGGATAAGTGAGACTCTACTGTATGTTAAAGGGCATAAAAACTATTAACAGTACTGATCAGTTCCTTAGAAAGAGCTTAGAAGTGCAATCTGAAAACTTGAGCATCTCCTTAGGAAAGGAAGAAAACTTCATGGACAACTGAATGGCATTGGTGGCAAACAAAACTGAGGCCCTTTTACCTTATCAAAATTGGGGTTGGGTACAGGATGAGAGAGAAATAATAATAATAATAATAATAATAATAATAAAACTTTATTTATACCCCGCCACCATCTCCCCAATGGGGACTCGGGGCGGCTTACATGGGGCCATGCCCGGGAAAAATACAATATAACACAATATAAAAACAACATATCATAATACAATTACAACAATACAATAAAGAATCATATACAGTACAACACAAAATCCAAAGAGCAATATAACAGCGCAGGCCGCACTGACACTCAGTTAAAACTCGGGGTGAGAAAAGGATAAGAAAACGGATAAGAATAAAACCACAGGGAACTAAGGAAAAGATAGCAGACAGTCTAGAGGATAAATAATGGGGGCGTAACAAAAGCATGTAACAGTTACTCTCCGAAAGCACATCGGAAGAGCCATGTTTTTAGATCTTTCCTAAAGTCTGAAAAGGTGGGGGCTTGCCTGATTTCAATGGGCAATGAGTTCCATAAACGGGGGGCCACAGCAGAAAAGGCCCTCTCCCTAGTTCCTACAAGGCGGGTCTGGGATAAAGGCAGTGGCGACAGGAGGGCCTCCCCTGACGATCGCAGAGATCGAGCAGGTTTATGGTAGGAGATACGGTCACGAAGGTAGGTGGGTCCCAAACCGTTTAGGGCTTTATATATGATGGTCTGCACCTTGAATTGGGATCGGAAAATGAACGGAAGCCAGTGGAGCTCCTTAAACAGGGGAGTAGATCTCTCCCTGTAATTCGCCCCAGTTATTAATCTGGCAGCCGAGCGTTGGACCAGTTGTAATTTCCGAGCCGTCTTCAAGGGAAGCCCCACGTAGAGCGCATTACAGTAGTCCAGTCTAGAGGTAACTAGGGCATGGACCACCGTGGTCAAGTCAGACTTCACGAGGTATGGTCGCAGTTGGCGCACAAGTTTGAGTTGTGCGAAAGCCCTCCTGGCCACCGCCGACACCTGCGCTTCAAGCGTCAACGCTGAATCCAGGAGGACTCCCAAACTGCGGACCTGTGATTTCAGGGGGAGTGCAACCCCGTCCAGCACAGGTTGCCACCCAATACCCCGATCTGACGAGCGACTGACCAGGAGGGCCTCTGTCTTGTCAGGATTGATCCTCAGCTTGTTCCTCCTCATCCAGTCCGCCACAGCGGCCAGGCACTGGTTCAGCATCCGAGGGGCTTCCTTGGAGTTAGATGGAAATGAGTTGGTTCTCGCAGAAGCAGAGGCAGCAGGAGGACATTTTTGCTCCCTGGCTTCAGGTAGGATTTGGCTAAGATTTGGCTAAGACTTTAAACTGAGTGTGGGCTTGGCTCCTGTGGTCAAAGTCTAACTGTTGTGTGACTGTTGTGTTGAAAGAGAGCCAGGTACTTAAGTTGATTGACAGCAGGCATTGTCCCCTGTTAATTGAGTTTCTGGGAAAGCTTTATTTGCCAGTGTGAGTTTCTGCCAGAGCCTGATCCCAGAAGGGCAGTTGGTTCTCGCAGAAGCAGAGGCAGCAGGAGAACATTTTTGCTCCCTGGCTTCAGGTAGGATTTGGCTAAGATTTGGCTAAGATTTTAAACTGAGTGTGGGCTTGGCTCCTGTGGTCAAAGTCTAACTGTTGTGTGACTGTTGTGTTGAAAGAGAGCCAGGTACTTAAGTTGATTGACAGCAGGCATTGCCCCCTGTTAATTGAGTTTCTGGGAAAGCTTTATTTGCCAGTGTGAGTTTCTGCCAGAGCCTGATCCCAGAAGGGCAGTTGGTTCTCGCAGAAGCAGAGGCAGCAGGAGAACATTTTTGCTCCCTGGCTTCAGGTAGGATTTGGCTAAGATTTGGCTAAGATTTTAAACTGAGTGTGGGCTTGGCTCCTGTGGTCAAAGTCTAACTGTTGTGTGACTGTTGTGTTGAAAGAGAGCCAGGTACTTAAGTTGATTGACAGCAGGCATTGTCCCCTGTTAATTGAGTTTCTGGGAAAGCTTTATTTGCCAGTGTCGCGCGTGCCTGACGGCGCGCACGAAAAAGGCACCTTTACTAACTATCCTTTGCAGTACATACAGGAAACAAAGCAACATAAACAAATACAAAAAGAGGTGGTTTGTTGCAGTTTGCACATAAAGTGCGTGCATATTACTTAACTGTACAAAGATCCCACTTGGCCACCACGCTCACCAAGAGATGCAACAAAAGCAAAACATTCCCATCACATGCACCAGCTGTGGCATGTTCCGCTTTTTCACACAAAAACTAGACAACTACATCTGCTCCAAATGCAAACAGATGACTCTGATGGAGCAGAGGATCCAACAGCTCGAGCACCGTATTAAGACCCTTAAGGACATTCAGGCACTCGAGCTCTTCTTGGACACTGCACAACACGCTGCTGTAGATCAGCAGCCTGCATCACACCAACACCACCAAGACCATGATCAGGAACCTTATGGGGAGATCAACTCAAAGGTAGACAACCCTCAGGCTTGGAAGGAGGTCACCCATAGAAGGAGACGCAGGACCAGGCAGCCTCCGCAGAACTTCTCTGCTCAGCTGCATTTACACAACAGATTTGAAATTCTTACATCATTAACATACAATCAGGAAACACATCTTGTGGAGGACCACAGTTTCTTAGATACCACTCAGTGGACCACCCTGGATCAATGCGCAGGGGATAGCCCTGACGGGGACAGTGCATCACCACAGTCACACTTATGTAATCATGCAAATGCTCCATCCCCAATCATAGACCAGGAGCAACAGGAACATCCTTGGGAGAGTAACGGGCTCTCGGATGTATCTCAATGGATTGTCATTGATGAATGCACTGGGGATGTTGAGGAGGAGGACAACACTTTACAGCTACATGATTCACTTCAACAGGAACACTCTTCAGGGGACATACACACTGTCTTGCACAAAAGGGACCCTGTCAATCCTCAAAGGAAACAGGTCTTGGTAGTAGGTGACTCCCTCCTTAGAGGAATGGAAGCCATCATTTCCAGACCGGATGGGATGGCTCGAGAAACATGCTGCCTCCCGGGGGCAAAAATACACCATATCACTCAGAGGCTCAGCAGGCTCCTAAAGCCCCATCACCCTCCCCACCTTATGTTGATTCATGTAGGTACCAATGACACCGCTAGGCATACTTTTCAAAAGATCACAAATGATTTTCGAGCTCTGGGAACAAAGCTAAAACTGTATAATGTACATGTGATCTTTTCATCCCTCCTCCCTGTTGTAGGACACGGCTCTACAAGGGCCGGAAAAATAGTACAGGTCAATAACTGGCTCAGAAAATGGTGTCAAGAGGAGCATTTTGGCTTCCTTGACCATGGTCTACTCTTCCAAGAGGATGGACTACTGGCAAGCGATGGGGTGCATCTCACACAAGTAGGAAAACATCTTTTTGCACACAGACTCACAAACCTCATCAGGCGCACTTTAAACTAGATCCACTGGGGGAGGGGAACAACAGCCTGGCGAACACTATATTACCCACGACCACAGGGAACCGCCGAAAGGCTAAACGGAGGGCTGCACAAACACAGCAAGGACCAAGTACAGAGAGCACAATAATCCCAAATAAACAGCTCAAGGGGAGGTCACAGGGACTTACATGTCTTTACACTAATGCTCAGAGCATGGGAAATAAGCAAGACGAACTCCAACTCCTAGCACAGCACCACACATACGATGTCATAGGCATCACTGAAACATGGTGGGATGACTCCCATCACTGGAATTTAACCATTGAGGGCTATAACCTCTTTCACAGAAATAGAACAAAGGGGAGAGGAGGGGGAGTAGCTTTATATGTCAAAAACAGTTACGTTGCAGAAGAAATGCAAGACTGTAATCCGGGAAACCAGCTTGAAAGCATCTGGATAAGAATCAAGGGAACCGGGACTCAAAAAGATCTTGTCGTGGGTGTCTACTACAGGCCTCCGAGTCAGGATGAAGGACTTGATGAAGCCTTCTGTCAACAGCTGACCAAACAGGCACAAAGAAGAGATATAGTAGTCATGGGCAATTTCAATTATCCCGATATCTGCTGGAAAACAAACTCAGCCAAGAGTACAAAGTCCAACAAATTCCTCACTTGCCTTGCAGATAATTTTATGGTCCAGAAGGTAGAAGAGGCAACAAGGGGATCAGCAACTCTTGATCTAATCTTAACAAATGTGGAAGACCTGATCAATACAGTTGAAGTGGTTGGATCCTTAGGGGCAAGTGACCATGTGCTCCTGCAGTTTGCAATACAAAGGAATGCTGAAACTAAGACAAGTCAAACACGCATTCTGGACTTTAAGAGAGCTGACTTCCAAAAAATGAAGGAATTACTGAGCGGCATTCCATGGACGCCGATATTAAAAAACAAGGGAGTTAAGGATGGCTGGGAGTTTTTCAAAAGTGAAATACTCAAGGCGCAAATGCAAACAGTGCCAACAAAGAAGAAAAATAAGACAAGTGCAAAGAAGCCAGAATGGATGTCCAAAGAACTTCTAACTGAGCTAAAGCTCAAAAGTGACATGCACAAGAAGTGGAAAAGGGGAGAAATCACCAAAGAAGAATTCAAACGTATAGCCAACACCTGTAGGGAAAAGGTTCGCAAGGCTAAAGCGCAAAATGAGCTCAGGCTTGCCAGGGACATAAAAAACAACAAAAAAGGCTTTTTTGCTTACGTTGGTAGAAAAAGGAAGAAAAAGGAGGCGATAGGGCCATTGCAAGGAGAAGATGGGGTGATGGCGACAGGGGACAGGGAAAAGGCAGAACTACTTAATGCCTTCTTTGCTTCGGTCTTCTCAGAAAAAGAAAGCCATCTTCAACCTCAGCAACACGGAATGGACGAAGGATTGGGGGAAATCCAACCCCAAATAGGGAAACAAGTTGTCCAGGAACACTTGGCCTCTCTAAACGAATTCAAGTCCCCAGGGCCAGATCAGCTACATCCAAGAGTACTGAAGGAACTAGCGGAAGTTATTTCAGAACCACTGGCAATTATCTTCGAGAGTTCTTGGAGAACGGGAGAAGTCCCAGCAGATTGGAGGAGGGCGAATGTGGTCCCTATCTTCAAGAAGGGAAAAAAGAACGACCCAAACAATTACCGTCCGGTCAGCCTCACATCAATACCAGGCAAAATTCTGGAAAAGATCATTAAGGAAGTGGTCTGCGAACACTTAGAAACAAATGCGGTCATTGCTAATAGTCAACACGGATTTACCAAAAACAAGTCATGCCAGACTAATCTGATCTCTTTTTTCGATAGAGTTACGAGTTGGGTCGATACAGGGAATGCTGTGGATGTAGCGTACCTGGATTTCAGTAAGGCCTTCGACAAAGTCCCCCACGACCTTCTGGCAAACAAACTAGTAAAATGTGGGCTAGACAAAACTACGGTTAGGTGGATCTGTAATTGGCTAAGCGAACGAACCCAAAGGGTGCTCACCAATGCGTCGTCTTCATCATGGAAAGAAGTGACAAGTGGAGTGCCGCAGGGCTCCGTCCTGGGCCCTGTTCTGTTCAACATCTTTATTAACGACTTAGACGAAGGGTTAGAAGGCACGATCATCAAGTTTGCAGACGACACAAAACTGGGAGGGATAGCTAACACTCCAGAAGACAGGAGCAGAATTCAAAACGATCTTGACAGACTAGAGAGATGGGCCAAAACTAACAAAATGAAGTTCAACAGGGACAAATGCAAGATACTTCACTTCGGCAGAAAAAAGGGAAATCAAAGATACAGAATGGGGGACGCCTGGCTTGACAGCAGTGTGTGCGAAAAAGACCTTGGAGTCCTTGTGGACAACAAGTTAAACATGAGCCAACAATGTGATGCGGCTGCTAAAAAAGCCAATGGGATTCTGGCCTGCATCAATAGGGGAATAGCGTCTAGATCCAGGGAAGTCATGCTCCCCCTCTATTCTGCCTTGGTCAGACCACACCTGGAATACTGTGTCCAATTTTGGGCACCACAGTTGAAGGGAGATGTTGACAAGCTGGAAAGCGTCCAGAGGAGGGCGACTAAAATGATTAAGGGTCTGGAGAACAAGCCCTATGAGGAGCGGCTTAAAGAGCTGGGCATGTTTAGCCTGCAGAAGAGAAGGCTGAGAGGAGACATGATAGCCATGTACAAATATGTGAAGGGAAGTCATAGGGAAGAGGGAGCAAGCTTGTTTTCTGCTGCCCTGCAGACTAGGACACGGAACAATGGCTTCAAACTACAGGAAAGGAGATTCCACCTGAACATCAGGAAGAACTTCCTCACTGTGAGAGCTGTTCGACAGTGGAACTCTCTCCCCGGGGCCGTGGTGGAGGCTCCTTCCTTGGAGGCTTTTAAGCAGAGGCTGGATGGCCATCTGTCGGGGGTGCTTTGAATGCGATTTCCTGCTTCTTAGCAGGGGGTTGGACTAGATGGCCCATGTGGTCTCTTCCAACTCTACTATTCTATGATTCTATGATTCTATGAGTAGTGGATTTGTGTGTCATCTGCGTAGAGATGGCAACACCCTCCAAAACTCCGGATGACCTCTCCCAGTGGTTGAATACACATTCTTCAGCCCTTGTGTAAATTAGGAAAATAAGTAAATTAATTATTATTATTATTATTACTACTACTACTACTACTACTACTATTGCTTTGTTCTGTACCACTCCACTTGATTGAATTCTCTCTCTTGCATGCATACTAACACTGTTGAGCATTCTCACAAACTCTGTTGTGGCCTCTTCAATTGTGAGGGTCTATGAGGGAGTAAAACAAGATCGTTTTCCTATAGCCCAGGAGCAGCTCTTCCTTCCCGATAATATTGAACTGCAAAGCCCAGTTTTCCTCAGCATAGCCTATGTTAACTAGGACTACTGGAAATTACAGTTAAATGATATCTACTATAGCAGTGGTTCCTAACTCATGGGCCGCGGCCCAGCAGTGAACCGCGTGGAAACAAAAATCTGGTCTGCGAACTCCCTTCTTATTTATTTAATTTCCACTCCTTTCCGCAGAGCTTTGTTTTTAGGCCTGTTCCTGGGGTTATTTTGGGTGCCGATTCAGAAAATTGCATTGGATAGACCACATCAGCTCTAGATTATTAAATATAGTTTTCTGTAGGTGAGCAGATGGCGTCTACTGGATGTTATATGTTCTGTATCAGAAACTAGAACTGATGTAGTCTATCCAATGCAATTCTCTGAATCAACACCCAAAATAACCAAATTGAATCTAAACTTGACCAAAACTGATAAATAACTCTTTTGGTACTAATATTGGAGAGTGGTCCCTGGTCAAAGTGTTCCCTGGTCAAGGTTGGAAACCACTGTACTATAGTCTATGATTCCAGCCCTGCTCTAGCAACCCATGCAATCTTTCCGCACACTTCCCAGAGCAACCCTGTGTGGGGGTAGAAACCATGGAGCCTATGTTAATATAGTAGTGAAGAGTGAGTTAAATTGCTGATCTTGTGACATTTCCAGTGGGTTCCCAGACGAAACTCAAATTGCGCAGGTTTGCTCAAATACTTCGTCATTCATTTGCTATAAGACCCATGTGAAAACTTAGCCAAATTAGGAACTCTAGATAAGACACAATACAGAAAATTAGCTAAAGGTGAACAAATCTTCAAAAATGTTATATTGTACAAATTATTTTGTAAATATAAAAATTTCATAACAAATTTCAAATTCAGCACACAAAATGCTGTTATGTATCGGGATACTGAAATGGGAAACCTATTTTATAAAATGGAACTGAAAGAATATGAATTATAATTTCTTTCCCTGACTGTTAGAATATCTGCATAGTTATGCTAAGCAGAAAAGCACTCAGTTTGAGTACTGTTCCCATAATGTCTCTTTTGCCTTTCTAAATGACCCTTTCCCATCATGGCTATTGATTCTGAAAGCAAAGCCAGCTTGAACGCAGTCAAATCAGATGCTGGAAGCAGAGCCTGCCTTATGGCTTTGGTGGCCAACACAAGGGGAAAACAGCCCCGCGGCTTAACATACACTCATTATACTTTAACACTGGCTCACATTATGACAGCAGACCCACAGGCCTCCTGCAAAGAATAATCCATTTACATTTTGGAGATTATGCATCCATTTCTCAGCTAGCTGTTCAGAACAAAAAAAGTTTACCAATGCATAAATCTCTGTGTGTTTTAAATATGCTGCATATATTCCATTTTAAGTTGAAATAAGGATAACTCTTCTCACTGTCTGCCATCACCCATCACAAACTTATAAGTTATTCTGTTTGGGTCTGAGTCCAACCATACACAGTCAAGATGACACATATAAAACTTTGTCAAGAACATCTGCTAAATGAATCTTTTAAAGAAAGAACATGTATTTTCAATTTCAATAAAAGCAAAGCTTGATAGGTAAAGGTAACGGTTTTCCCCTGACATTAAGTCTAGTTGTGTCTGACTCTGGGGGTTGGTGCTCATCTCCATTTTTAAGCTGAAGAGCCACCATTATCCATAGATACCTCCAATGTCATGTGGCCAGCATGAGTGCATGGAGTGCCATTACCTTCCCGTCAGAGCAGTACCTATTGATCTACTCACACTAGCATATTTTCGAACTGCTAGGTTGACAGAAGCTTGGGCTAACAGCAGGAGCTCACCCCTCTTCCCGGATTCAAACCGCCAACCTTTCCGTCAGCAAGTTCAGCATCTCAGCAGTTTTAACACACTGCACCACTGGCTTGATAAGCTTATCATAATGGTGGGGAAATTCTTGAGTGCCGAAAATATGTAAAGGCAGCCCCTGACTTATAAATATCCGACTTACAAATGACTCATACTTAAGAACAGGGATGAGACAACAGGAAGTGAAAGGACTCTATCCCTACAAAGGGAAATTCACTTCTGAAAGAGCCATTATCATGGGGAAAAAGTGTCTCCCCTAAGGTTTTGTCACCAATCCTTGATTCCACAGTAAGCCAATGTTTTCAAAATCCAATTATCACAGGGACAGAAGGTAAGGTGAAATCTTCTAAACAGGGACACAGATTTAGCTATTCAAAGTTAAAATCTATATTTTTGTCTGAAGTTACACTTCAAAAATGTACCTTTTCTGACTTACATACAAATACAATTTAAGAACCAACCTACAGAACCTATCTTGTTTGTAACTTGGGGACTGCCCGTCTATTATTTGAATTTGAAAAGATATGCAGAACTAAGAATCCAATATTTAATGAATCTATAAACATTTTTCTTGCTAGACACAGCTTCATTATTTTTAGTCAGCCCTTTGATTGCTAGCTTATTGCACAAAGTGATGAGAATGAAACACAAGTTTGTGGCACCTGCTCGCCTAACTGGTTATAGTGCTTTCGTAAGTACACATGACTTTATAATTACATGCTATCACTCCATCAGTAAACGTGCCTGACAAACAGTGAGACATAAAAACAAATAAGTCTTTTCAAATAGGAAGAAACTACACCTGAGAATGCTTCTTTTTAAGATTCAGATTATGAGGACCATGGATATGCTATAACGCAAGCCTTTAATATGCTTTAAATTTCAGGATTTATCATTTCAGTATTCATTATAGAATTTTGTTACATGAATCACTCTTAAACCAATGAAATTTGATCCCATTGGTTTGGATACTAAATTTTGGGTCACAGATAACTACATGAAATGGGGTTCCGTAATAGCATCCACCGTTGTAATTCCGTGACCATTGAAAATCTAATTTCAATAATAAAAGGAACGATATTAAGGAATGGCTGGTGGAATCGGTAAAGAAAAAAACCCCAAATATCTACCCTTTAGGTTACAGAACTGCCTGTTCAACAGGGACAAATGCAAGATACTTCACTTCGGCAGAAAAAATGGAAATCAAAGATACAGACTGGGGGACACCTGGCTTGACAGCAGTGTGTGCGAAAAAGACCTTGGAGTCCTTGTGGACAACAAGTTAAACATGAGCCAACAATGTGATGCGGCAGCTAAAAAAGCCAATGAGATTCTGGCCTGCATAAATAGGGGAATAGCATCTAGATCCAGGGAAGTCATGCTCCCCCTCTATTTTGCCTTGGTCAGACCACACCTGGAATACTGTGTCCAATTTTGGGCACCACAGTTGAAGGGAGATGTTGACAAGCTGGAAAGCGTCCAGAGGAGGGCGACTAAAATGATTAAGGGTCTGGAGAACAAGCCCTATGAGGAGCGGCTTAAAGAGCTGGGCATGTTTAGCCTGCAGAAGAGAAGGCTGAGAGGAGACATGATAGCCATTTACAAATACGTGAAGGGAGGTCACAGGGAGGAGGAAGCAAGCTTGGTTTCTGCTGCCCTGCAGACTAGGACGCGAAACAATGGCTTCAAACTACAGGAAAGGAGATTCAACCTGAACATCAGGAAGAACTTCCTCACTGTGAGGGCTGTTCGGCAGTGGAACTCTCTGCCCCAGACTGTGGTGGAGGCTCCTTCTTTGGAGGCTTTTAAGCAAAGGCTGGATGGCCATCTCTCGGGGGTGCTTTGAATGCGATTTCCTGCTTCTTAGCGGGGGTTGGACTAGATGGCCCATGAGGTCTTTTCCAACTCTACTATTCTATGATTCTATGATTCTATATAGAAGACCCTTGGGATGAACCTAATACATTGTTGAAGGCTTTCATGGACAGAATTCACTGGGTTTCTGTGAGTTTTCCAGACTGTATGGCCATATTCCAGAAACATTATCTCCTAACATTTCACCCACATCTATGGCAAGCATCTTCAGAGGTTGAGGGGTCTTTTGGAAACGAAGTGAGGTTTATATATTTGTGGAGTTCTTTCCCCCACCCTGGACATTCCACAGATATATAGCTTTCTTAGTTTCCAACAGACCCCTCCATCTCTGTGGATGCTTGCCATAGATGTGGGCAAAACGTCAGGAGAGAATGCCTCTGGCCATACAGCCCGGAAAACCCACAGTAACCCAGAACCTAATGTATTAGATGAACACGAAGTTCAAACATTAGCTTACTGCCTCACTTTAGGTTATGCATGTAATCTTTTCAGAAACAAGTTAGTGTAGATTCATTTCACATTTCAGCTTGTTTTTAAAGTGGCTTACAAGTGACAATCTGAATTTCCAAATATGCCAGACTCTAGAACACAGGAATGGGGAAAAAACACTTTCTGTCCAAGACAACTGAGTGTACTACTTTTGCAACAAGTAACCAGACAAGTAGAGAAGAAAAAACAATTTCTTACAAGGACAACACAGAGTTGAAAACAACCCACTCTTGATCAAACATAAAATCTAGACGTTGACCTCTTTGCAGTTTTTCAGTCATTATATTAATTCAGACAAACCTGCTACTGGAATGGGTCACAAACACACATATAGAAATTGAAAAAGAAAGGCAAACATAATCAGATACTTATAATGTTTTTACAATGTTTTAAGTAAATGGAAGACAATGAATTAAACAACTGGAAAATAGAGGCAACAGCTTTTCATTCAAATGTTGTGTTTATATTTAAACATTCTTAACACATTAGACTCTTACCTTTTAAGCTTTTAGATACACTATTATTTCCCTTTAAAAGCTTGGACCACTTAATTGCTCTTCTAGTGAGTACTACTAAGTATCCAGAAAAAAAATCTTCATATGTCACATAGTCAAAGTCTGTGGGCCTTTCAAATCCATATGAATCCACTCTGCAATACAAGACAAATAGAGATTAGTTTTATGCAACTCAATAAAATCCACTTCTATACCTAAACAGAAAGTAATTCTCAGACAGACAGACAACTTTGGTGTGGAATTAACTGAATTTGAATAGCTTTGAAGGGAGCATTAACCAATCCTGCCAAAACAATTTCAAGATAACATTTGGAATTGGATTTTTATGATTCTGAAGACATTCAAATAATATCAAAATGTGTTACTAGGATGTTTGGACTAGTTCGCACACTTCACTAAAACAATGAAAAGAGACAAGACTCCACTCCACTTCTTCTAGGTCCCATGAAAAAAGGTAAATAATATGCTGTATCCATCAGCCTGTCTCATATCCCATAATGAATATTCACATCTCTATTCCTGCAATATGGAGCCCCGGTGGCGAAGTGCGTTAAAGCGCTGAGCTGCTGAACTTGCAGACCAAGAGGTCCCAGGTTCAAATCCCAGGAGCGGCTTGAGCACCCGCTGTTAGCTCCAGCTCCTGCCAACCTAGCAGTTCAAAAACATGCAAATGTGAGTAGATCAATAGGTACCGCTCTGGCGGGAAGGTAACGGTGCTCCATGCAGTCATGCTGGCTACATGACCTTGGAGGTGTCTACAGACAACGCCGGCTCTTCGGCTTAGAAATGGAGATGAGCACCAACCCCCAGAGTCAGACATGACTGGACTTAACGTCAGGGGAAACCTTTACCTTTACCTTATTCCCGCAATATTGATCCAGAAAGGAGGAGGTTAAAAAAACACTGCAACCTTTAATTTTCTTAGCATTATAAACTTTTACTAAAGGGAAAAAATAACACTGTATGCATATTTGGGTGTTATGCTTAATGATAGCTCAATGAGACAGAAGAATGCCTAGTCCTCCTAAATTGATGTAGTCTTCCTGTTGTGACTGCGCCTTCGGGGATTATGGTTGATGGGGATGGAATTCGAAGAGGAAGAAAAAACCCTCGTGATGAGGGTTCACTGGAGGAGTTGCGCAGGAAGCGACTTAGAGAGCTATATGGGGGATCTTCTGAGGAAGATTCAGATGGGGAGATGGATGCTGAGGAACAGGTGGTGGCTGGGGAAGTGGGCACTGAATGGGCACAGCCACCGGAGATGTCTGGGGATTTGGGGTCTATGGATACTTCTGAACCTGGGGTTTCTGCAGGAGCTGATCCCAATTGGGATGCTTGGAGAAGGGAGGATGGTTCTTTAAATGTTCATGGGGCTAAGTGTGGGCAGGATGATTGGGACTCCGACGAATTGCTAGGTACTCCAGATCCACGAGCTCTAGCTGTGTGGAGCTCAGACTCTGAGTAGATTTGGGACACCTGGTGTTTGGGTGTGAGTGTTTGGTCACCCAGGAGGAAGGGGAATAAAATGGGAATGTTTGGCCACTGCACTTTGCGTGTGGCAAGGTGTTGTTGAGGCGCCATTGGGATCTCTGTGTTTCCATGAAGACTGGACTTGGACTATGATTTGAATCTGCTGTTATCACCTAGCTTGGCTCTCGCTGTGTCTTATCGTGGACCTGTTTTGGATGACTGCACCCTCTTCAGACCTTGGATCGGAATTTGACCTTGCTACTGCGTTCGCCCTGTGATTGATGACTACTATCGGCTTTTGACTCCTGGCTTGCTCTTTGGACACCGCTGTTATCTCCTGACCTGACCTTGGAATCCCGGACGACGTCTTTTCATCATCCTTTTGGAGCCTTCGGCTTTATCCACATTGTGGAAGCAGTCTACTGCATTCTTAGTTTGTTTGTTTGTTTCCTGACCAATTTGGTGTTTTCTTTTGGGAACTGTTCCTTTGAAAACTACAGAGCCGGCTGGCAGGGCTTGGACTCAGAAAGTGCAGTTTGCACTAAGTTTGTTTAGCTTTGTTTTTACCTGCTTGTGTTGCTGAATTATATTTTTGTTTGAACTGCTCTTGAAGCACTGATAGTGAAGTGTTTCAAGGTTTTTTCTGTGTTATCATTACTTTTTGGCTTATCTGCTGAATAAACTCTATTTTTGTTCGCTAATTGGCGTCTGACTCAGGACACTTCCCTGAGCAGTAGAGAGAAGGACTTTGGAAGTGTTTGCTACGACTTTTAGTTAACTATGATTTTCCCCATCATCCAAAATGAGACACTGTAGCTAACACTAATTTTAGTTAGTTTAAATAAACCAACTTCCAACCCAAAAATTTGAAATCTGTTTAAATATAGTTCACGTTAATTACAGTTTGTGGGACTTGATCACAACAAAATGAACTGAACTAAAAGTAGAGGTAAAATTTCTGAACTTCTTGTAGCTTCAGAGGAAGCAAGAGAGCAAAGCCTTCTGTATCTTGCCAAATCATAGTTTAGGGTGAAGATCATGACACAGCCATAAGTCTTTCTAATCGGAAAATCTGTAGGTTTGTATGCACGTGCACACACACACACACATAATACATAGGGATATAGATATGGAAAATATATCAAAGAAAAGGGATTTTTATTTTCAACGTATTTGAGGTCAACGGATATTTGCCCTTTTAAGCTATTAGGGACTTATCCATGGTTTCAGTTGCACACAGTGAAAAAAACACCCCCAAAGAATTTGTGGGCCTCTCTAGATCCTCCAGTGCTATTCTATGGGATGCTTCCAGCCCAAGTATAGTCAAAATAAGTTGCACTTCTCCAGCAGTGTCCTGATACATATCCTCAGTGGATACAGGGCTTGTACTGAATAGGGCTGTTGTGTGTTTTCCGGGCTGTATGGTCATGTTCCAGAAGTATTCTCTCCTGACGTTTCACCCACATCTATGGAGAGAATGCTTCTGGAACATGGCCATACAGCCCGGAAAACACACAACAGCCCTGCGATTCCAGCCATGAAAGCCTTCAACAACACCTTGTACTGAATATTTTAAAAGGGTAGACATTTCTGCAAATTTTGCCACAGGCCTTATTTTACACTGAGTAAACAATCACCTTAATTTCATACTATATTTCATGACTGTGATGATGAAACCACATGCAGTGTAAGGCTAGTGTGCAGGGGCCCTTTTGCTTACTCTTCGTTTTCAAGGATAAGGGTTTGCAGCTCAGTTATGCTGAGATAATAGCGGCATACTATCTCTATTCCATGATATCCCATCAGTTCTCTCATCCCTATAAACCCTTTGATAATACCTATGTGCTTAAGACATAAGGTACGAAGTACAGGAGGAGATGGCTGTCACTCTTCCGCAAGAAGATGATATATCCAGAAATGATAGATGGATCAATGTGGACCCCAAATGGTCAATTTCACACTAATGTATCTTCTGTTTAATTATCAGGATTAGAAATTCTACACTTTTTGTAGCCTTGGTGCATAAATCCAAATGCAACTACCTTGTGATAGCTAAACAATCATTCAAAATACCAGAAGATCCTAAAGATTTTATTTCATCCTAAATCAGTGGACTAAGGACTACTTTGACCAGGGAGCACTCTCCAACATTAAGACCAAAAGGGTTACAAATCAGTTTTTGATCAACTTTAGATTCGATTTGGTTATTTGGGATGTTGTTTCAGAAAATTGCATCAGATAGACAACATCAGCTCTAGTTTCTGATACAGAACATATGCCATCCAGTAGTCGCCGCCTGCTCGCCCACAGAAAACCATATATAATGTGGTCTATCCAATGCAATTTTATGAAACAGCACCCCAAATAACCCCAGGAGCAGTCTTAAAAATGAAGACACCAAGAAAAAGATTTTCTTGGTTGGGCTATGTTATTATCCGTAGTAGTAACGCTGAGGCCACAGACCAAATTTTAATTCTTGCGTACCACTGGTGATCCACAGACCACAGGTTGGGAACCACTGTAATCTATTTAGGACCTAAATAGATGATAAACTTGATTTACTATAAGAGTAGAAAATCACCAAGCTGAAATTCACAACAAACATGCCAGTGTTGCCACCAACCGTATAATCCATAAAAAGCTTAACCAACAGATTTCACTATATGGAAAACAAACAAAACATTTACATAAACCCTGGGTCTTTCTACATGTTGATATGTAGAAGAACAATAAATATTGCATTAGCCACTGTCCAGTCATGAACATGGAAATACTGATCAAGCATCACTAATGTCTCATCTGTCCTGCTGTTCAGATTCCATTAAGGAAGCAGGCCTTTAGAATGACAAGGAATATATATATCTATTCCCCACAGCTTCTGTCTAGGCAGCATTCAGTCCCTTCATAATCTCCAGTGACTGTTAACTTCTGCATACGTTAATATTTCTTTATTTATTGAGGTCACAGATGCCCTCGAAACACCTCACATTACATTTCCATTATAAATTTATTATTGTTTTACATGTCAAGGAAAATCTCTTCAATTACATTCTGAAATATGTGAATGCATCATGCTTCTTGATAACACAAAGAGGTTGGTGGCTGTTTCTTAGAAAATAAACAGCATTATTATTGAAGGCTTTCATGGCCGGAATCACTGAGTTGCTGTGAGCTTTCTGGGCTGTATGGCCATGTTCCAGAAGTCTTGCGGCTCCAAAGCCTGGCTTCTTCCTGCCCAGGGGAATCCTTTGTTGGGAGGTGTTAGCTGGCCTTGATTGTTTCATGTCTGGAATTCCCCTGTTTTCAGAGTGTTGTTCTTTATTTACTTTCCTGATTTTAGAGTTTTTAAAATACGGATAGCCAGATTTTGTTCATTTTCATGGTTTCCTCCTTTCTGTTGAAATTGTCCACATACTTGTGGATTTCAGTGGCTCTTCCACAGATATATAAACCTCACTTACTTAGTTTCCAACAAATCTCACAACCTCTGAGGATGCCTGCCATAGATGTGGGTGAAATGTCTGGAGAGAATGCTTCTGGAACATACCGCAAAGCATTATAAAAAATGAAAAAGTTTCTAAGAAGTCTGACATTCTAACAACCAAGCAGTACATAATTCCTCAGGGTCTGGACTGCCCAGTTTTCTCTTAGGGAAATTGGGAGACAAATTGAGTACTCTGGTAATCAGGTTTTGGAAAGGAGTGTGTTTGGTTCAAGGAAATTAACAAGGCCAGTAAACTAGAGAGCGAGATGTATGGAGTGTTCCCCGCAAAAGTATATACTTTAATAACTTATACTTCTGGATGTGTTGATCTATTCCACCCTTCCAACAGGACTGAAGATTTCAATAGTAGATGAGTGGTATGAAATTACAAGAGGAACTTTTCTGTAACTTTTAAGTAACGTTTGATTCGTCAAGATGAGAAAGGCAGCTTAAAGTAATTTAAGATTAAATTTGTAATTCTGATCCAACCATTATTATAGCCCACATTATGTATCACCCAAGTCAAAAAAAGAAGCACAGTTAAAGCCCTGGCAGACTGTGCAAAAGGAATCTGCGAACCCCACCTCCTCCAAGGGGAACTGAACCACCTAACCTGGACTCTATATCAAAAGAGCAGCAAGGCCAAGAACAAGCCAGAAGAGTAAAGACAAAGAGAAAAGGTGTTGTTACTATACATCAAGGGAACCACCGACCGCATAGGGAAGCTGATGAAGAAACACAACCTCCAAACTATCTACAGACCCACCAAGAAAATCCAACAAATGCTACGTTCAGCAAAGGACAAGAAGGATCCTCTCACCTCTGCAGGAGTCTACCCTATTCCATGCAGCTGTGGACAAGTTTACATAGGGACCACCAAATGAAGCAGCATTGCCCAAACACAAATCAAGGAACATGAAAAGCAGTGCAGACTGACTCAACCAGAGAAGTCAGCCATAGCAGAGCACTAGAGGAACCAATCTGGACAAGGTATATTATTCGAGAACATGCTGGACCACTCTAACAACCACCATGTCAGACTACACAGAGAAGCCATTGAAATCCACAAGCATGTGGACAATTTCAAAGGAAAGGAAAAAACCATGAAAATGGACAAAAATCTGGCTACCAGTATTAAAAAAACCCTCTAAAATCAGGACAGTAAATAAAGAATAACAATCAAAAACAGGGGAATTCCAGACAAGAAACAATCAGGACCAGCTAACAAAGGATTACCCCAGACAGGAAACAGCCAGGCTTTGAAGCTGCTATTATTTATTTACTACATTTATATCTCACCTTGAAGGGGACTCAGAGTGTCTTACAAATAATATTTACATACAGTGTATTATATCACTAGCACAGCACAACACTAGCACTTATACCAGCATATTGCACCACACCACTATACTGTAATATTATCAGTAATATTACATGTAATACATAATATAAAATTAATATTATGATATTGTATTATTATTAGTACTGTATTGCATTGCATTATCATATTATTATCAATATTACATGTAGGCTATCAAGGTGCTAATCAATGCTAATCAAGGTGATTAATCGTAGCATTCACACTTGCCTCCAACAGACAAGAATTCTTTCTCCTACCCTGGACCTTCCACAAAGATATCAACCTCACTTGTTTGGTTTCCAACAGACCTCACAACCTCTGAGGATGCCTGGCATAGATGTGGGCGAAACATTAGGAGTGAATACTTCTGGAACATGGCCATACAGCCCAGAAAACTCACAGCAACCCATAAATATCTTTACTTAGTTTTCAAATAACTACTGTTCGGCAGTGGAACTCTCTGCCCCGGAGTGTGGTGGAGGCTCCTTCTTTGGAGGCTTTTAAGTAGAGGCTGGATGGCCATCTGTCAGGTGTGCTTTGAATGAGATTTCTTGCTTCTTGGCAGGGGGTTGGACTGGATGGCCCATGAGGTCTCTTCCAACTCTACTATTCTATGATTCTATTGCTAAAAGGTGTATACATTTTTTGATGGGAGGAAATGCCCGGTACATATTCCTCATTCATCTCATGCCAGTTAAAATCAGGAGCAGCACTCCCAGAAAAGAGACTGTGAGTGCATCTACAGCAGTGGTTCTCAACCTGTGGGTCCCAGAAACCCCAGCCAGTTTACCAGCTGTTAGGATTCCTGGGAGTTGAAGGCCAAAACATCTGGGGACCCACAGGTTGAGAACCACTGATCTACAGTCTACACCGGGCATGGGCAAACTTGGGCCCTCCAGGAGTTTTGGACATCAACTCCCACCATTCCTCACAGCCTCGGGCCCTTTCGCTTAAGCGGCTGAGGGGGGAAAGGAAGGGGCCTGAGGCTGTTAGGAATGGTGGGAGTTGAAGTCCAAAACTCCTGGAGGGCCCAAGTTTGCCCTTGCTTGTCTACACTATAGAATTAATGCCGTGTGACACCACTTGAACTGCCTCTGGAATCAAAGCCCTTTTGGATCTATCACCTTCTCTGTCAAAAAGTGTTGACGCTCGGCCCAAAACTACAAAACCTAGGGCTCCACAGCTTTGAGCCAAGGTAATTAAGAGTGGTACCAAACTGTATTAATGCGACAGTGTGGAGCCAGCCCAGGCTGCGGCTCCACCAACTTCAGCGGCAGAAACTTTTCTTCCCGGGAGCGACAAGTGCAAGCGTGCCGCTCCTTTTGCTCCTCTGACTTCCTGTTGCACCTGAGGCCCCGGGGAGGGCCAGGCAAGAAAGAGGACGCCTGGTCTGGGAAGCCGAAGGGATGCAGAGCGCAGACCTACCTGTGGACGTTGCTGTGGCGGCTCTCCTGCTTGGCTCGCCGCGCGTCCTCCGGCTCCATGGGAAGGGGCTCCGGGGGGCTCCTCCAGCACAGAAGGGTGGGAGCCCCTCTTCCTCCTCCTCCTCCTCCGCCCTCCCGCCCCTTCTTCTGGGGAAGAAGAGCCAAAGTCCCTTCGCCGGGGCCAGGAGGAGGCGAGGCGTTCTCCTCTGGGCTCCTCCTCCGTCTCCTCGGAAGCGCCAGGCTTTGGGTGGCAGCAGGCGCTTCTCTGCGGGAGGAGGAGGAGGCGGAGGAGGGCTTGGCAAAAGGGCACCCTCCCCTCCCCGCCCGGCCTGGCCCGCTACCCTTTAAGGAGGAAGGGGCGCTCCCCTCCCCGAAGCCTTGGCCAGCGCTTAAAGGGGAAAAGCCGACGCCGAGCCTGGCCTTGGAAGCTCACTAGGATCCCAGGCTGGTCTTCAAAGGGATTGGCCAAAACAACCCCGAGCTTGGGGAAACCACCCTATGAGGTTCATGAAGCCTAGAGTTGGAAGAGACCACACCGGCCATCCAGCCCAACCTCCTCCTAGGCAGGAAAGGCACCTCAAAGCACCCCGACTGGATCGCCTCTGCTTAGAAGCCTCCAAAGAAGGCGCTTCCACCACACTCCCAGGCAGAGAGGGCCATTGATGAACAGCTCTTACAGTCAGGAAGTTCTTCCTAATGTTCAGGTGGAGTCTCCTTTTCTGTCATTTGAACCCATTGCCCCAGGTCCTAGTTTCCAGGGCAGCAGAAAACAAGCCTGCCCCCCCCCCCCCTCCTTATGGCATCCTTTCACAGACAGTAGAGTCTCGCTTATCCAACATTTTGGATTATCCAACGCATTTTTGTAGTCAATGTTTTTAATACATTGTGATATTTTGGTGCTAAATTCGTAAATACAGTAATTACAACATAACATTACTGCATATTGAACTACTTTTTCTGTCAAATTTGTTGTATAACATGATGTTTTGGTGCTTAATTTGTAAAATCATAATCTAATTTGATGTTTAATAGGCTTTTCCTTAATTCCTCCTTATTATCCAACATATTCGCTTATCCAACATTGTGCCGGCCCATTTATGTTGGATAAGTGAGACTTTACTGTATTTATACATGGCCCTCATCATGTCTCCTCTCAACCTTCTCTTCTGCAAGCTAAACATACCCAGACCTTTGATCATTTTAGCTGCCCTCCTCTGGACACCATCCAGCTTGTCAATATCTCTCTTACATTGTTGTGCCCAAAATTGGACATAGAGTGATTTTCCAGGTGAGGTCTGACCAAAGCAGAGTAGAGAAGCACCATGACTTCTTTTGATCTAGACCAGGCATAGGCAAATTGCAGCCCTCCAGATGTTTTCAGCTTTAACTCCAACTATTCCTAACAGCTGGAAAGGTGGTCGGGATTTCTGGGAACTGAAGTCCATAACACCTGCAGGGCCAAAGTTTGCCCATGTCTAATCTAGACTCTAGACTGCTTTTGATGCAGCCCAAAATCCCACTGGCTTTTTTCAGGTGCAGACATTGTTGGAGCCTACGGTGGTGCAGTGGGTTAAACCGCTGAGCTGCTGAACTTGCTGACCGAAAGGCTGGTGGTTCGAATCCAGGGAATGGGGTGAGCTCCCACTGTTAGCCCTAGCTTCTGCCAATCTAGCAGTTTGAAAACATGCAAATGTGAGTAGATCAATAGGTACCATTCAGGCGGGAAGGTAACAGCGCTCCATGCAGTTATGCTGGCCACATGACCTTAGAGGCATCTACAGACAACACCGGCGCTTCAGCTTAGAAATGGAGATGAACCCCAACCCCCAGAGTCGGACATGACTAGACTTAATGTCAGAGGAAAACTGACATTGTATATTATTTAATTATACAGTATATAGTTTCTTGGACCAATCCACAGAAAAACTAGTTCTTGAAAAATTTAAATCTAAGACACATATGTCCAAGTCCGGGACATAGATGCACATTGATTCTTATAAAAAGTGGAAACTACTTAAGGAACTAATTGCCCAGGATAATTTGTATCCCTTGGTTGAACCTAAAGGTTCAGAAGACTTAGAACTAGAGAAATGGTGCATGGAGATAGATACCAAAAAGGCACAGAGGAGGAAACTAACCAGTGGAAAGATCGTTCTTTTAGCATCTAAGGGTACGTGTACACTGTAATTTGACAATACACAGTTCCAGCGGTTCTACAGCATTCAATCATGACAATTATTGGTGTCAAACTGCATTAATTCTACAGTATAGATACACCTAAGGTGTGGTCCTCCTATCTAGATATCATACACAAGGCGCTTCCACACATTTGAACCAAAATTGGTTCAAATAACCAGCTTCAGCATGGGTTCTAGTCCCCACCCTCTCCCACAACCCCGGGATTTCTCTCCTTGGGTGGCTACATGCTATTCCGATTAAAGCTACCCCAAAGTTCCCCGATTTACCCCTTAAAGCTTACTGAAAAGGTGCCTGGATGCCATGGAGCATCTCACATCCTGTGGCACGAGAAAATGACTCCTGAAGAAGAAAAATCCTCTACACCCAAAGGTGTGGAATGGCTATGTAAATTGAAGCCTGGGAAATGCGTGACCCATCCCAGTAGTCAGTCCCCATGGGTCCAGCACCTCATTAGACCCAGATTTTTCATAAAGATCTGGATCTAATGAGATGTTTAATTACTGTGGAATAAATCAGGAAAACCTCGGCTTGCTCCACATCAATTCACTTTTACCAGAGGTGTTGTTTGGACGCCTCCGGTAAAACCGAGACAGGTTCCACATTTTGGGCGTGTCTGGATGGGTCCACAAAGGCTCCTTGTTTATCTCAGAAAATGAATTTTCCAGGTTTAAAAATGACCTTAAAAGAGTAGCAGTAGTGAAGGGATGGTTAAAGGGAAATCAAGAGAAGGTGAATAGATGAAAAATTGTTTTTTCAAAACTTCATGCAAAAATTTATCTCCCTCCCAAACTCAGAACAGGAACAGATAGGATAAAATAATGGAGGACATGTTTGTGCTTCATTCTGTTAAGGCTTTTTAAAGCATACATTTAACTCAAACATTTAACAGCCATTCAACTTAATAGTCACTTTCCTTCCTGTGTAACATAAATGCAATTGAATTAGATTTTGAGCTGATTAACATAAACCCATTAACATAAATGCAGAGTTCACCCAGAGGTTTTCCATCAATAAGTCATGGAAATGCACTGAGTTACCTGATGCAAATCACACTCTCTCAGCCTCAGAGGAACACAACACCAAGTATCCTTTGAAAAAATCTTGCCTTAAAAACCCTGTGATGGAATTGGCTTAAGGTCATGACTTGAAAGCACACAACAAACTCTGAAAAAGCGAAAGCCACAAAGAATTATAATATAACCTTTTTAAAATAGTAGAAAACCTAGAAACAATGGCATATATTTTTCTTCTTTCATGGTTCATTTGTAAGTCGTTGGCACCGTAGCAATAATAGATGCTGAAGAGCACAAATATATAGTTACTAGCTGTGCCCGGCCACGCGTTGCTGTGGCGAAGTCTGGTGGTATGGGAAATAAAGTATTGAGGAATTGGTGGTAGTTAAGGTAAAGGGTAAAGGTTTTCCCTTATATTAAGTCCAGTCCTGTCTGACACTGGGGGTTGGTGCTCATCTCTATTTCTAAGCCGAAGAACCGGCGTTGTCCGTAGACTCCTCCAAGGTCATGTGGGATGACTGCATGGAGCGGTGTTACCTTCCCGCCGGAGCAGTACCTATTGATGCACTCACATTTGCATGTTTTTGAACTTCTGGGTTGGCAGAAGCTGGGGCTAACAGTGGGGGCTCTCTCCGCTCCCCCAATTCAAACCTGCAGCCTTTAATCGGTTTTTCCTGAATCCCTTCTTATTATCCAACATATTCGCTTATCCTGCCGGCCTGTTTATGTTGGATAAATGAGACTCTACTGTATATTGATAATCTTATATTATCTGCTTAGAACTGGATTATATGAGGCCCCTTCTTCACAGCTATAAAATGAACACTGAAGTGGATTATATGGTAGCGTGGAGTCAAGATAACCCAGTGCAAAGCAGATAATATAAGATTATAAATGGGTTATATAGCTGTGTGGAAGGGCCTTGAGTCTACACTGCCGTATAATCCAGTGCAAATTAGATAATCTGTGGAAGAAGCCTAAGTGAGGCCTAAATCTGCCTGTCCCCTAACTGAACGCTGGCTGTCCCTTGGCTGAGTTGGTTGCTAGGAGACCAAGTGGGCAGAGATTAGCCCTCTAAACTGGCAGCAATTGGATAAAAACGATTATTGCTCTCCCTCTAATTAGGATTTTATTTTTCTTTCTTTTTGTTGTATCAACCTAGAGCCATGAATGATGGGTTGTGTTGTCAAATTTCGAGGTTGGGGGGCCTGTAGTTTTGTTGTTTTGTCCGCTGCCCTGATGCCATCACTCTTTTATATATATAGATTTTCCTGCTAAAGAACTTTGCCTCCAGGTTTTGTTAATATTAGCTTACTATCTGGCCAAGACAGCCCCAGCGTCCTGCCCCAAATCCCAGAGGATTAGGCTCATCAGGGACTGCCCAAGATCAGTAAGAACCAAGATCAGTTTTTAAGTAGCTTAAGAAATTTCCTGTTTCTGAAATAGATGACCTCTGGATAACAGCTTTTTCCTCATGTTAAAAGCAGAGTTGTAAGCTTCTGACATAAGATAAGGACAGTAAGCTATGTACATTTGTGGTGCTCTCACATGCAAGGTGAACTGTGTTAAGTGTCCGCAGCACAAACAGATTACACTTTTAAGAAAAGTGGAATTGGACAATGCTCTTATACTGATTTGGATGCTTTTAATTTGACAAATAACAAATATTGCAAACATGTTGTGGTTATGGGCTTTTAAATCCCAGTTGTTTGAATCCAGTCCTATAAAACTTTTGATATAAACATAGCTAAATAATATTACTTTTGAGATTCCTTACTTCTCTCATGTAAAACTTGAGTGCAACAAGAATGCACAGGGCTGTGTCGTATCTTGTTTGTTCTGGATGGATCCACATGATGTTTAAAAAAAATAGGAAAGGGAAGACTTTCAACTCCATAGGTGAAATCCATCCAATGGATGTTTTCTATATGGCTCATTCTTTCTGATAAGAGAAAATTGTTGTTTCTGCTGTTTATCTCCTACTTTTTCTTGATTGAGGGGGTCACAAAGAGCTCAAAAACCTTTAAAAGAATACAATTTGAAACATACAAAATATAAATGTTAAAACAGAATTAAACATAACAATTACACTGGCCAATTTTGGTGCCTCAAATGTTAGATCTGTTTCTGTGTATATTTGACCTGCTAGTTCCAAAATGGCACCCGTTTCCTTCTGTCAGCTGTAGTGTTTGAGAAATAGAATGTATGGCATAAACCAATCGCCATCTGCTTGCCCATAAAGAATCAAGATAACAATGTCTAAGAAAACACAGCTGATGCAGTTTAGCCAATGCAATTTTGTGAATAACCCCAGGAACAAGTATAAAAAACAAGAGGTTAAGAAATTATTTTTGATGGGCTGTATTATTTAAACAATGTGAAAAATCACATTCAAACAGACTATTTAAAGCCTAGTGAGGTTTTGCATTGGCATGATATTTGATTAGGAGACCTAGGCCCCTTCCACACAACTGAATAAAATCCCACAATATCTGCTTTGAACTAGATTATATGGCAGTGTGGACTCAGATAACCCAGATCAAAGCAGATATTGTGGGATTTTCTGCCTTGATATTCTGAGTGATATGCAGGGGCGGTTCAAGCGTTACGCAAATTACTCAGTTGCTGAAGGCACCATCCTGTAGGGGGCGCTGTTGAAGCACCCAGTTGAGCGCCCAGAGAGAGAGAGAGAGAGAGAGAGAGGCGGGCAAACAACGAGGCCCTGAAGCTGGAACAAAAGAGGAAAGTGAGAGCGAGGCTTGGGCGAAGCGAGGCTGAAGCAGGCCAGGTCAGAAGGTTCCCCTAGGAGCACAGAGGGAGGGAGGGAGGGAGGGGAGCAGGCCGGCCTTGCTCTTCCTTCCTCGGTTTGAGGCCTAGCTTCCCCTCAGAAGCCTGGCAACCCCCAGCACTTGTTTTTCTCCTCAAGAGACTCACTGGAGAGCGGCGGTGGCTGGTGCTGGGAAAAATGGCGGTGATGGCGGAGTCCAGGCAAGCCGTCCCTCCCTCCCTCTCTCTGTGCCCCTGAGGGGAACCTTCCGGCATGGCCTGCCTCAGCCTTGCTTCGCCCAAGTGAGGTTTATATATCTAGAAAGCCCAGGGTGGGCAAGTGGGGTTTATATATCTGTGGAATGATGTCCACATTCAGATTGTGTTCATGTTTATGGTTTCCTCCTTTCTGTTGCAATTGTCCACGTACTTCTTGTAGGTTTCAGTGGCTTCTCTGTGTAGCCTGACATGATGGTGGTCAGAGTAGTCCAGCATTTCTATGTTCTCCAATAATAATCTGTGTCCAGGTTGGTTCATCAGGTGCTCTGCTATGGCTGACTTCTCTGCCTCAATCAGTCTGCAGTGTCTTTCGTATGCTGTAGCAGGAAAGGGAAGGTGGCATCTCTGGCCCTCCAGGTGTTTTGGACTTTAACTCCCACAATTCCTAACACCTGGAGGGCCAGAGTTTGCCCAGGCCTCTACACTGTATATATAATGCAGCCCAATACAGCTTTAACTACCATGGCTCAATGTGTTCTTCGGAGTTGTAGTTTTACAAGGTCTTTTAGCCTTCTCTAGACTGGTGCCTCACTGAACTATGAACCCCATGATTCCATAGCCTAGAACCATGGCAGTTGATGTGTCAGACTGCATTTTATGGTTTCAATCAACAGGAAAAGACATTCCGATTAAACTTAAGAGTGATCTTCTTGATGGTAAAACTACAACTCCTGGGATTCCACAGCCTTGAGCTGCGGCAGTTCAAGTGGTGTCAAGCTACATTAATCCCAGCATTATGTAAAGAGAAAGTTATAACAAGACCAAAGAACATGAATAATAATAATAATAATAATAATCCCCCCCGCAGGTGCCACCTTGACGTGGTGGGGGGGCTTAACCATTCCGAGGATGCTGAGGGCTGTGCTGGAAGTTCTGGAACACAACACACCAGACATCACAGTTGTGGAAAAGAAAAAGGTTTGGATCATTGATGTTGCCATCCCAGGTGACAGTCGCATTGACGAAAAACAACAGGAAAAACTCAGCCGCTATCAGGACCTCAAGACTGAACTTCAAAGACTCTGGCAGAAACCAGTGCAGGTGGTCCCGGTGGTGATGGGCACATTGGGTGTCGTGCCAAAAGATCTCAGCCGGCATTTGGAAACAATAGACATTGACAAAATTATGATCTGCCAACTGCAAAAGGGCATCCTGCTGGGATCTGCGCGCATCATCCGAAAATACATCACACAGTCCTAGACACTTGGGAAGTATTCGACTTGTGATTTTGTGTTATGAAATCCAGCATATCTATCTTGTTTGCTGTGTCATAATAATAATAATAATAATAATAATAATAATAATAATAATAATAATAATAATAATCTTTATTTATAGGCTACCCTGTCTCCCCAAAGGGACTCTGGGCAGTTTCCAACTACAGTGGAGTCTCACTTATCCAACACTCGCTTATCCAGCGTTCTGGATTATCCAACGCATTTTGTAGTCAATGTTTTCAATATATCATGATATTTTGGTGCTAAATTCATAAATACAGTAATTACTACATAGCATTACTGTGTATTGAACTACTTTTTCTGTCAAATTTGTTGTATAACATGATGTTTTGGTGCTTAATTTGTACAATCATAATCTAATTTAATGTTTAATAGGCTTTTCCTTAATCTCTCCTTATTATCCAACATATTTGATTATCCAACGTTCTACTGGCCCATTTATGTTGGATAAGCGAGACTCTACTGTATATGGTTCCTCCGCCGTGGCTCCCCCTTGCCACATATTCACCACATGGTGTGTATGTGTATGTATATATAAGACACACACACACACACACATATTCTATTCACTTTTACCTTCTACCTTTTATTTTTCAGTTATTGGTTTGGGGGGGGGGGGGCTAAAAATACTGCTTGCTTACACTTGAAAATTACCTAGGGCCGGCCCTGGTGATATGGCTGTGTGGAAGGGTCTCTAGAAGGTTTTTAACAGAGTAGTTTTTGGACTGGGAAATATACTATGCAAATCTTTTTTAAAATTTTGTGTTCTGGATGAAAGCTGGGTGCTTGTGTGTGTAGTAAGATGTATATCAGTTATAGGGGATATCAGAATTAGAGCATTGCATCCCAAATAAGAATTCTACCTCCCATGAATATTTTCTTTACTCCCAGAATTTCTAGCATTGTGCTTAAGCTTTCAGTTGAGCATTTAGAAATACAGAAATATGTGCAGACAAAAATAGCAAGGGAATAAGAATAAAGTAAATGTTAGAGTTCTAGGTGTGAACTATTTTCAATATCTCCTTCTCTGTAATGCTAGAAATCTGAACAAAATTATCATTTGGAGGATCAGTGCCTCATTTTGTGCCCCTATCATGACACCCCTGATTGACATGTGGCTTCACACCCTTTTGATATCACCTAGGCCCCTTCTACACTGATGAATAAAATTCCACATTATCTGCTTTGAACTGGGATGTAGATATTGTGGAGTTTTCTTCCTTGATATTATGGGTTATATGGCTGTGTGCAAGGGCCCCTTAGCCTTGTGTCCTTCCACCTTTTGCTAGAATCCAGTCCACTTTTCCAATTGGAATTTCATGTTGTGCTTGAAAAGGAATCCCTTACCCCTCAAATAAAGCATGATTTCCATACAGAGTTAATCTCTTTACAACACAGGCATGAGCACTCAGCTTTTAGGTGTTCAGTAGAGCTTATTGGCATGCACCTGCCTAGATGTCTCTGACAACATACTTTTTTGCCTATACCTGTCTACTCTACCTAATTGCTGATCCCAGATTTGGGCTTGGATTTCCTGTTGCGGGTAACATTTGACTCCCATTATAATCCCAGCCAAGCAGCACCCCCACCCACCAAAGAGTTTTCTTGTTAATTTATTTTAATCTGTTTGGTGTTTTGCTTGTTTAGTATACTTATTATTATTGTGTATGGCTTTGTTTTTGTTTTGTTCTGGTTGTTTTGTTGGTTACTGATATGTCTTTGAATCCAATAAAGGTCTTTTAAAAAAGTTAATATGGGAAGCAAGTATGGTTTTCAATTATAGTGCATCAAAGAAATGACCTTTTTCACTATTGTTGTTATTATTTGCCATCAAGTCCAACTTTGAGTTATAGTCTCAATGAATGAATGAATGAGAGCTCCAAGATCTATGAGAGGCATCCCCAAACTCCAGCCATCCAACAGTTTTGGCCTCCAAACCCCAGAAGCCCTAGCCAGTTTATTCAATGGTCAGGAATTCTGGGAATTAGAGACCCAATCAGCTGGAGGGCTGGAGTTTGGGGATCTATGGTCATCAACTTGCAGACTCAGAGCAATCAAATCAATTCACCTGTAGTGCAGTCTCCCTCTTTTACTATTCTTTCCACTTTGCTGAGCATTCTCATATTTTCCAATGAGTCACTTTGACTTGTGATATGTGCAAAGTTGGGGGAGGAAGACACGCAGCAGCTGAAAGCCCCCTGGAGCGTTCTCAGCCACCACGTGTCTCGTCTTCCTCCTGGCATAAGGATGGTGCGAGTGGCCCTGTATTTATGCCAGGAGGACAGCTTGAAGAAGGCACACAGTGGTTGAGAGTCCTTCAGAGTGCTCTCAGACGTCATCAGCCTCGCCCTCCTCCCGGCATAATGCTGAGAGGACACCCCAAAGATTGAGGGAGGAGTACTGGGGAGGAGGATTGGGGAAATCAACACATCTCATTTTCCTCCCAGCATAGGGATAGGGTGAGCAGGAGGACAACTTGAGAATGACCCAGGCCTTGCCCCACCCCCGCCAGGTCCCTCCCTCTCCCAGGTCCTCTCCCTCCTGGGCCTGCCCCATCCAGCGTGTACCAGGCTGCCCTCCCTCCCGGCCTGGCCCTCCTGGCCAGCCCCAAAGGAAAATGTTTGCCTGTGCCTGAGCTATATTATGAGATCTCAATTTTTTTTAAGCCTGGAGGAGACCAAAATGCTCAAGATACAGTACTTACCGGTACTACAAAAGGCTCCCTTTCACCACAAATTGATATCATGTTTGTTTGTTGCCTTTGTATTTTGTTGGCTCCTACCCTGACATTTCTCTTGCAAGCAGGATAATTATATTGTTACTGTGTTAAATCCTTGTGCCAACAGGACTGCTGACTGACAGGTTGGCAGTATGAATCTGGGGAGAGTGGGTGAGCTCCCTCTGTCAGCTCCAGCTCCCCACATAGGGACTTGAGAGAAGCCTCCCACAGGATGGTAAAATATCAAACATCTGGCCATCCCCTGGGCAACGTCCTTGCAGACAGCCAATTCTCTCATACCAAAAGTGACTTGCAGTTTCCCAAGTCGCTCCTGACACGAAAAAAGTGTGTGAAAACAGGCTGGTTTGAATCTGAAAGAGGGTGAACAGCAGGCTGCAAGGTGGACTCTAATTCTTGTTTAACCAGTGGAACCAGTCGATTTTTAAATTTGATGAAAACTGTTTTTTGATGTGTATGTTTATATTGTAAGCCACCCTGAGTCCCCTGATGGGTGAGAAGGGCGGGGTAGAAGTGATATAATAAAAAATAAATAAATAAATAACAGCTGAAGTATTCAACTGGGTTCTGGCCCATATAACACATTTGAATATAGCATGCTAGATTTAAAAAGATTTAAAAGAAAACTGGCTTCAAATGCTCCATAGGTGGTATATTACACCAAAAAATGGTAGATAAACATAGATAAAAACTGCTGGAAATGTAAACAACAAGAAGGCTCATATTACCACATGTGGTGGTCATGTGGGGAAACAGAAAAATATTGGAAAATGATTAATAATGAATGTAAAAAAATACTACAAGTAGACTTTCCAATGAAGCCGGAAGTTTATCTATTAGGAATGTTTGATGCAGAGTGTTTCAAGAATTCTAATACAGATTAATTGTTTACTTTCTTCGTAATGGCGGCCAGAATGGTCTTCACAAAATTTTGGAAGCAAGATTTAATCTCCACAAAAACACAATAGCTAGTTAAAATGAGAGAAATAAAAAATATGGACAAATTGACCTTTTTGTTAAAACAAATTATTGGAAAGGGAATGAAAATGACAGACTGGACTAATTTTGAGGACTACTTAAAAAAGAACAAATAAAAGATATGACGATAATAAGATATAAAAACGGAGGAAAAGATTGTGACCTTTTTTTGAGAGAGAGAGAGGGAGAAAGGGAGAGAGGGAGAGAGAGAGAAAGGAACGTGGGCTTTTACCCAGAGTTCCTTTAAAGGGCAAAGGAAGAAGAACGGAAGTCAACCCATTTTTACTATTTTTTATTTTTATTTTATATATATATATATACTTTTTATTATTATTATCTACAAACATATCTTATTCTTATTCTTTCTTTCACACTTCTATCTATAAGTTGTTCTCACTCTTTCACTGTATATATATCACTTGAAACTTCAATAAAAATTTAAAATGAATATAGCATGCTAGCACTCAAGTTATAATCATTGTTGTTGTTGTTGTTGTTGTTATGCCTTCAAGTCATTTCTGACTTACAACAATTCTTAGGCAAACCTGATCAAAGTGTGGTTCCATCTGAGGCTGAGATTGTGTGACCTGCCCAAGATCAACCAGTAGATGGACAAGCAGGAATTCAAACCCTTGTTTCAAGAACTGTAGTCCAGCACTCAGACCACTACATTACACTGGCTCACTGTGTGTCTTGAAGCCATTTGCAACGTAGAACAATCCTAAGGCCATAAAAGGTTTGTATGCAGTGATAGAAGTTTGCTTACATCAAGATATCAAACAGAGGAGATGGATATCCTGTGTAATTGCTAAGTTTATTCATAAAGAAGAGTCAATAGTAGTAGTTCTTTACCTTTGGTTCCATCCAAATGACACTGCTGAGTGAGAATGTCAGTATGGGGAGAAACTCCCAATGAAAAGAGGCTATTGAATATTTTTTCATATGATCATTGAGTCCATGAAGGGGACCATTGTTTGTTTGCAAATGTTTCCAGACAGGGTAGATAACTAAAGGGTGTTCTGTTCTCTGAACTAACATTGAATATACTTATTAGACTTCCCTTGATCTATCAACATTTATGTAAATAAAAGGTCCCGGGACTGCTGTGAAACCACAATGTCCTTTTTGATGCTGTTTAAGGACAACTGTTCTTTTCTGAGCAGAAATTTTCCCATTAAAACAATTAGGCCATAAAATTATAAGCAACTGCACACATTGACAATGCACAGTGGCTGAGATCCTAACATGGCATTTGCAACAGATTCAGGGAGGGCTGGCTATATCATCCTGAATCACCGCCAAGTATGTGGGGTGGCTCCCTGGTGTTTAGGGTGGGATCTGGGGGGACATTTATGATCATGAAAATAATGTCATGATCATGAATACATAGAACATGGAGCAGTTACATATCCCTAACTCTAGGCAATGCAGAATGCCAGCTAATGTCTTTAACATGGTATAGTTTAATTATAAAACTGGTTTAAACAATCATCCCAATGACCCATCATGACCTGACCTAGCATTGATCTGGTACATTGATTTGGATATGTCCAAGATATTAGGATGGCTTACATAGAGTTTTTTCCTTATAGCCTCACAGCACATTGTTAAGATGGCTCCAGAGAATTTCAGGGCTAATAGGAAAAGTATATCCAAGTTTCTGGCATTTGCACCCAGCATTATAACCACAATATTATATACCTTCTTAAGTGCAGCTAATTTGGTTTAGAAGGCAAATGTGTGTGATATCGACAAATTAGGTGGTTTTTAGGCCAGTTATTCTAAAGAAGAGGGATTTCATCCAGTGCTTGGCATATTCCCTAAAATCACTGAGGCCCCTTCTACACAGCTATATAAAATCCAGATTATCTGCTTTGAACTAAGTTATCTGACAGTGTAGATTCAGATAATCCAGTTCAAAGCGGATAACCTGGATTATTTGATTTGATATTCTGGATTATATGGCAGTGTAGAACGGCTCTGAGATGTAAATTGATTTTTCTTGTTTTATTCACAGATAGAGATACTAGTATCTGCTGGTTCATACCAATATCTGTAGATGCTCAAGTCCCACTAAATACAATGGCATAGTAAAAAAAAAAAATCCGTATCAGGAGTGACTTGAGAAATTGCAAGTCACTTCTGGTGTGAGAGAATTGGCTGTCTGCAAAGATGTCGCCCAGGGGATGCCCAAATGTTTTGATGTTTTTACCATCCTTGTGAGAGGTTTCTCTCATGTCCCCTATGGAGCTGGCGCTAATAGAGGGAGCTCATCCTCACTCTCCCTGGATTGGATTGGAACCGGCAACCTTCAGAACCTTCATGTCACCAGTCCTGCCGGCACAAGGGTTTAACCCACTGCACCACCGGGGGCTCCATTAAAATGGTGCCCCTTATATAACATGGCAAAGTCAAGATTTGATTTTGGGAATTTATTTTGATTATTTTGAAGCATGGATGGTTGAATCCATGGATACAGAAATTGTGGATATGATGAGCAAAGTGTAATAGGTTTCCCCGAGTCCTGGCTTACTTGGACCAGTATTGTTGATAAGGTGCTTGTAAATAGAATTGTGCCGGGAAAAGGTTGTGGACGGCAGCTGCCAGAATGCCTTAGGCGCCTTCTACACAACTATATAAAATCCAAATTATCTGCTTTGAACTGGATTATATGGCAGTGTAGATAATCTAGTTCAAATCAGATAATGTGGATTATCTGTCTTGATATTCTGGATTATATGGCAGTGTAGAAAGGCCCTTAGTCTGCATAGTCGTGGTGGATTCTGGGAGTAAATTGTTAGTGGTGGGGATCATCTGGGGGCATGTTATTCCATGAAAACACTCTGCTCATGTTCTCTGTCTCTGGCTCCTACACTGCCATATAATATCCCTATTATCTGCCTTGAACTGGATTATATGGCAGTATAGACTCATATAATTTGGCTAAAAGGAGATAATGTGGATTATCTGCTTTGATAATCTGGATTACATGGCAGTGTAGAAGGGGTCTCACTTTCTTACTTGCTCACTTTGCATGTGCTGTTGCTGCCTTTTGTTTTGGGTGTGGCATGTGTTTCATGGCTAGTGCTACTATGTTCATGTGCATGTTCTACCTAGCTTTTGAGTGTGGCTTCCTCTGTCAGCAAATGAATTGCAAACGTAATCGCTTGGCTAAAACTCATAATTAACTAGCTGACATTTCTTTAATTAAGTGTGAAGTCTAGTTTTCCACTGAGTTCAGAGAAGGAGGAAGAGAGACCTACCATGCACATTTCACAAGATTCAAGCAATTTTTCTATATAAAATTTCAACACAAAGAGTTACTAAGGCAAGTTGAAAGCTGTCAGTAATAACAACTTTGGCTTGCAAGTTATAGTCTGATCTCCATGTGACTTATAGCTTCAGGAAATAATATTTCCTGATGTACTACAAACATTTATAAGATTGCTATACAAACATGGAACAGCCTGCAGCATCAACATTACCCTAAAAATGCTATGCAAAAAAAAATCATGGCATGTTTCCATTAGTTGGGGCAATAGGAAACAATGTGGAAGATGAGAAGGTTGTCACTGAAGCTCTCCAGCTTCCCCAGTCTGTACACATTTTCCAAAGAAAGATGGGAAAACACTCATTTTTGTTGCCATGAATTCCATTTAAGATCTGGAGGGACCAGCTGCAGGAGAAAAATGTTAAAATGATATTGGTATAAAAACTCAGATTGCAGTGCTAACATACTTAGAAGAAGGTTGGTCTTAATTAAGGTTTTTCTGCCAAATAGCACTGCCAACTTGAAGGTTGGGTGGCTGACCTGAAGGTTGCCAGTTCGAATCCAACCCAGGGAGGATGTGCATGAGCTCCCTTGATCAGCTTCAGCTCCAAGTGGGGACATGAGGAAAGCCTCCCAGAAGGATGGTTTGTTGTTTATTCGTTCAGTTGCTTCTGACTCTTCGTGACCTCATGGATCAGCCAAAACATCAAAAACATCCAGGCGTCCCCTGGGCAACGCACTTGCAGACAGCCAATTCTCACACATCAGAAGTGACTTGCAGTTTCTCAAATCGCTCGTGACACGGTGGGGGGGACGGACCAAATAGTACTGGTGCCACACCAAATTGCATATCCCATTATTCCATAGTATTGAGCCATAGAAGTTAAAGTGGTGTCAAATTGCATTAATTCTATAGTGTGTAGATGCACCCTAAACCTGTTGACTTCCTTGCAGTGCAGCTCTTCATATGTAAAATCAGTGTGTATGAAGAGCTGGAACACCACATCAGCATGTTCATTACATTCCTTCACCCCTCCCCTCTTCCTTTGTTTCTCTTACAGCATCCCTACTATCGCCCATGGGACAGAATTTCTCTTCCCTTGGGAATGTTGCCCTGCCCCTTTTCTTTGAATACTTAAACGGGTTTCTAAATGTTTGACTGAAGTTTTGGATTACCTGTACAATATTTGAAATGGAAGGAATAAAATAAATTTTAATTGTATTGTAGCTATCACCCTGCTCACAATCCTATCACTCCCCCTTTTCATTCTCTTTTCATCTTTCCTATAACCCTCTGAAGTCATCATGAGCCTGTGGGCAGATCTACTCTGATCTCTGCCAATCCTGGAAAGGCAGGAGGGAGTCCAGACTGCCCAGCAGAACTGAGCTCTGATCTTGCTGCTGGACAGCCAACCTTTCTGTTCCCTCTCATGCTCCATGTCCTACCTGCCAGTCTTCACCTGCAGCAAGATCAGCTGGGGAGACAAGGCAACAAGCAAGGGCATAGGATAGAAGCAATCCTCCCTCCTCTCCCCCACTTCCTTGGCCAGCCTGTTGCCTGGCCACGGTCACTGCAGGAGACGACCAACAGATAGGGCTCTTGTTGCAGCTGAAGACCTCCACAACATGGAGGATGGTAAGGGATGGTAAGTGCCATCCTGTGTCACTAGATGTCCCAGTCCAAGTGGAAACAGTTGCAGCTGGTTCCATTCTGGAATTGGCCCAACTGTTCAGACAGACTCAAAGGTAAGGGATACTTCGAATTCTTGCTCAGAAGTCAGGGTATCCAACTCTGGTTAACACGAGGCAAGGCTGTGTTAAGGAGGCATTGCTTTGTGCTACCCCAAATCAGCTCCATGCAGCCTATGTGGTCAGTGTAATAATAATGATAATAATAATGATAATAATAATAATAATAATAGCAACAACAAAGACTCTGGCAGAAACCAGTACAGGTGGTCCCAGTGGTGATGGGCACACTGGTTCTGTGCCAAAAGATCTCAGCCGGCATTTGGAAGCAATAGGCATTGACAAAATTACGATCTGCCAACTGCAAAAGGCCACCCTACTGGGATCTGCGCGCATCATCCGAAAATACATCACACAGTCCTAAACACTTGGGAAGTGTTTGACTTGTGATACGAAATCCAGTATATCTATCTTGTTTGCTGTGTCAGACTATGTCGTTGCAACAACAATAATAACTTTATTTATATCCCGCCACCATCTTTCTAAAGGGACTCGGGGCAGCTTACAAAGCAACAAAGTGCAACGGCACTATATAAAATGCAACAAAAATTTGCCAAAAACAATAAGCTGTAGATGTTGCCTAACATTACCTATTGAGTTCTATGGAGGGATTTCAATATGGGTCTTCTGAGTCCTGGACAAAGGTCTCCCCACCAAAGAAAATTGTGAATGCTATATATGACATGAGGAAGAACAGATCCTCTTTCTTTCTTTCTTTCTTTCTTTCTTTCTTTCTTTCTTTCTTTCTTTCTTTCTTTCTTTCTTTCTTTCTGACTTTTTTTCTTTCTGCATGGGTCATTGTTGTTTGGGCGACTAGAAATTATCGTTCTCGCTGTGGCTGATACTTGCAATCCAGGCAGGCAGAGAGCCTTTCAGTGCAGTATTACATCTTTATTTGGAACTAAGTCTCAACTTGTTTAATGGGGCTCATGTTCAAATGTCTGTGGATGCAATTTCAGACCTAGTCAGAGTTAGATAGGGGAACATGTGCCTCGTCGGGTGTATAACCACACAGGAAACCAATGTCTGACCACAATCCAGACAGAAATGGAGGATCACACCTATACAAGAAATCAATATTGTTGATGTCCAGATTCTAAAAATATTACATAGAAACTTATCTTGTTGATTTCACTGTGTAAAGGCCAAGATTTAAAGTTGCTAAACAATGAAAGGGATAGCTTATCTTTCTTTTATATTTTCTCTCTTGCTTTCTCTCTTGTTCACTCAGTAAGGAGGAACAAGAAAATCCATGCTGCATATTGTAATTATAACATACGTTGAGCACTCTGGATTAATCTACAATTGTAACTGCTTTTGTAAGTTGAGCAGATGTTCAAGAAAAAATACATATGATGAACCTTTAGGGCAATGGTTCTCAACTTGGGGTCCCCAGATGTTTTTAGCCTTCAACTCCCAGAAATCCTAACAACTAGTAAACTGGCTGGGATTTCTGGGAGATGTAGGCCAAAAACATCTGGGGAACCCGGGTTGAGAACCACTGCTTTAGGGCCTCATCACACATACCAATTTAAGTGGCCTAGGATGCTTGCCAGTCAGTTGAGGTACGGATGGGGACGTAGCCCATCACACAACATCTCTCAACTTCTGGCAGAGGCCCCATCCCCAAATGGCCTGGAAACATCCTAGGATGCTTACTCATAATCGCGGGAAGGCTCCCGTATTGTGCTGGCTCTGTTGGAACCAGCAAACTTCTGCCGGTTGGGCAACAATCCCCCATGTGATGTTGCTTGCCATTTCACCACGACTTCTGGTGAAATGGCATGCGGGGGGGGGGGGGGGGGGATGTCATGTGATAAAGTCCCTAGACTGGCCACATTTTTAAAGTTCCAGCAATGTACAGAAAAATTAAAGAATGTTGCTATCATCATACAACTTCTTTATAATAAAACAGGACTCCTCCATATACACACTTGAAAACCCATCTAATACCTAACAGCCCATATGTACTACCAAATGCTACAAGCAGATGACCACAGAGCAAAGGAAGCACCCCACCATCACCTACCCAAACAGTAGTAGCACATAAACCGAATCTAGGGCTTCATGTAACTATTTTAATATGATAGTGTGCATGTGGGGGGTGGGGACCAGTCACTGAGGGGTTTTTTTTATAAGGAAAAGGAACAGTGAGGCTGTGTGCATCCAGTAACGATAAATGCTAATTTTTTTGCTATTTTTTAAGCATCCTGGAAGGCCAAAGGAACACCATAATGTAGCACATGAGGAAATTGTTCTGGATGTACTTTAATTCCCTCAGGCATATCCTGTAGCAACTGATGTTCCCATATGACCTAAGTACACACCCTGTATCTTGGTAAAGTGTTTCCTTTGATGCCATTTGTGTCACACATGCTGGTTATCTAAGAGAAGACAGAACTGTTTTGGTCACAGTTTAATGACATCTTCAGAGTAGCACTTCCTGTTGGCCATGCTAGTTGTGGATTATGTAATCCAACACATATGAAATGCATCAACTTGGGGAAACATTACATTACAACATTATAGATAGGTGAGACAGGGTCTTCCTGAACAGAAAGTTTTTTCTAATATTTGACTTTAAGAAAGATTGGGACCTGTTCATCACCTTTCCATAACAATAATGGAACATTTATTAACTTTAGTAGTGTTGTGTGTTTACCAGGCTGTATGGCCATGTTCCAGAAGTATTCTCTCCTGACGTTTCGCCTACATCTATGGCAGGCATGCTCAGAGGTTGTGAATCACACAACAACCCTGTGATTCCGGCCGTGAAAGCCTTTGACAACACAACTTTAGTAGTCATGAATTAGTAAAGTGTTGCCCTAAGTAGAAGTGTGATTGCACTATTGTTTAAAGGGGTGAACTAATATAGTATTATATCCATCAAATTGAGAATGGAAAGTCTGTAATATTTATAGTTGCTTAGTTATAGTGCATCATATGCCGTTGTGTTGTTTTATATATCTAAAATGTCTCTCTGTGTTGTGTTTTCTTAAATAAAAAATATTTTGCTAATTAATTTGTTTTCTTTTCATTTTCATTTTCTTTCCTTCCCTGACAGGCAATAGACAAAATACAAGCGAAATATATGATTGGCACAGTGAATTTAACAGCTGTCAAATAAGGCAAATAAGTGAAATCTTTGTGATCCAGTATTGTGAAAGACATGGCTAAGCAACTCATTCAGTGCATTTATAGAATAATATAAATAATCTATTGTGTGTGCGCTTCAAGTACCCTAACGTAACTCGGGATTTCTTTTGTTATTCCTGCTGTGCTCATCTTGGAGATATGTGATGTTACATTAGAATGACAATCACTGCCATCACATTCTAGCTGATTGTCATTAAGATCTCAGAAGAGCAAGAATTTCTGGTTGTTCCAGTCCAGTAGTAAAGAAAACCTGATCTCCAGATCGTTACAACCAATAATTATATAAGAATGATGATTTTATTATATTTGTTGACAGCGGTATGGATACCTTCAAGTTGCTTTATGGCAACCCTAAGATGAACCTATCACATGATTTTCTTGAGCGAGGATTTGCCATTGCCTTCCTCTGAGGCAGCATCTTGCATTGTCATTCGGCTATCACACCCAGGAAGTTCTTAACATTTAGATGGAATCTCTATTCCTTGATTAGAATTAATTGCTTAACATCCCTGCCTTCTATATGACATCCTTACAAATATTTAAATCTATCATGTCGCTTCTTACATATCCAAGCTAAACATAACATTAGTCCCTAAGCCATTCTTCACTGGGCTTGAGTTCCAAACCTTTTACGATGGTTGCCCTTCTTTGAGCATCTATCAGTTTGTCAATATCTTTCTTGAGTTGTGGTGCCCAGAACTGGACATAGTTTTTCTGGAGAGATCTGACCATAGCAGAAAAGAGTTGAAATATTATATTCCTTGATTAATAGACATTGTTCCTATTGAAGTAGCCTAGAGCTGCATTGATTTTTTAAAAACTATTATATGACAGTATTGATTTATGTTCAGCTTGTGGCTTCCTAAAACTCCGTGGGCGCTTCTACACAGTGTGGGTTCTTCTCTCTACCCACCCACCCAAACTCCGTGCTTTCTCAGGGGGTTGGCTACATGCTACCCTGATTGAAATCAGGATGGCATGAAGCCACCCCAAAGAGCCTCATTTCCCCCTTAAAACTTACTTTAAAAGGTCCCTGGCTGACCTAAAGCCTTTTCTCACTTCTTCCTGGCATGAGAAAATGATGCTGGAGGAAATGGAAAGGGCAAGGAAGAAAGTTTTAGGGGAAAATATGAGGCTGGGGGGAGGGGGTGGGTGCACCCTCCTGTACCTTTGGGCTTCAGAAGCCCAAAAGGTGTGGGATGTCAGTGGAAACTGACCCACGGTATTGTGGAATGTGACTGCGGAAGTGAATCCCTACAGACCCAGACATTTCAGGAAGGCCTGGATCTGATGAATATTTAATTCAAAACAAACCAAGGAAACCTTGGTTTATTCCAAATTAATTCGTTTTTACCAGAGGCATCGTTTGGACTCCTCTGGTAAAAACCGAGACAGGCCTTGCATTTTGGGACTGTCTTGATGGGTCCCTAGATACCTTTTATATGTACTTGCTGCTACCAGGAAAGATTCTAGAGTAGATAATTAAAAAGAAATATCGTGATCACAGAAAATCAACATATGTTTCTCCTAAGTTATGATAGACTAAACTTAGTTAAATTATGACATAACTAAGTTTGGCTGAGTTACAAACTTGGTAGATAAAAGGAATGCTGTGGATGTGACTTATCTTGATTTCAGCAAGGCTTTTGACAAGCCCCCCCCCCCCGCCCAATTTCTTCAAATAAGTCAGTAAAATGGAGCCCCTGGTGGCGCAATGGGTTAAACCTTTGTTTCGGCAGGACCGCTGACTTGAAGGTTGGGTTGCTGACCTGAAGGAAGCTGGTTCCAATCCAACCCGGGGAGAGCATAGATGAACCACCTCTGTCAGACCCACCTCCCCATGCAGGGACATGAGAGAAGCCTCCCACAAGGATAGCGAAACATCAAACATCTGGATGTCCCCTGGGTGACGTCCTTGCAGACAGCCAATTCTCTCACACCAGAAGCAACCTGCAGTTTCTCAAGTCGCTCCTGACATGAAAAAAGTTAGTAAAATGTTGGCTAGACAATGGTACTGTTAGGTCAAAGGGTACAGATCAAAGGCTCCTCTTCATATTGGAGGGAAGTGACCAGTGGGGTACCACAGTAAGCTCTCTCCTGGACCAGGTGCTATTCAACACCCTTATCAATGACACGGACAACAGAATAGCAGGCACACTTATCAAATTTGCAGATGACACCAAATTAGGTTAGGACAAAAAATAACAAAATGATTTTTTATAGGGATGAATGTAAAGAGACTAAACCGAGATTGTTGTACTTTGGATACATAATGAGAAGAATGTTTCATTAAAAAACACAATAGTGCTCATGGAAGGCAGTAGAAAAAGAGGAACATTACATTCCAGATGGAGAACTTCAATCTGGAAACCGCAGCCCAAGATTGGCAAGGCCTGAACTGGGCTGTTGATGATAGGTTGACTTGGAGGTCTCTCATTCATGAGGTTGCCATAAGTCAAAGTTGACTAGATAGCAGTTAATAACAATAATCAAAAATTTTGGATACCAACTTTAAAGTATATTTTGAAACTAGGATACACAGCTCCACCAAAATGGGAGGCATCAGCCATCACTGTAATCTAGGCAGTAATCAAGCCTAAGCTTGGAGTGCATCCGTAGAACGAAAGTAGTTTAGTCCTTCGACCAAAATGGCCAATAGCCAGACCTGGGAAGGCTCTGCTTCACTACTTGCCTTAGGACCAGGATGTAATTTGAATGTTCAGAATGTTCAGTTCTGCTCTTATAGCCGTCACTTTGCTAGAACTAATCAGATTTTGCTTGACTGCCCATGGGTTACAAATTGTTCTTACAAAATGTAACAAATGTTAGTAATAACCACCAATCAACTTTTTATTCAGGCAGACTTTTAAGATTTCAACATTTTAATTTGAATCATTCATTCATTCATTCATTGAATCATGGGAGTGGGGAGACTTCAAAATTGTATTACTGAATCCCTTATCTGGAATTTCAGAATCTGACATTGTCCTCATGGGTAGCTATGACAATAATAATTTTTCTTTCTGATGGTTCAATGTACACAAAACTATTTAAAATATCTTTAGGCTACATGTATATGGTAAATGGGAGGACAGTGTGTGCAGCCTGCACCATTCAAATAGTTTTTAGTAAGTGATGATGCAGTTACTTCTGATAAACATGTATTACTTTAAAACATTGCAAATACAATGACAACATACTATTTTAGTGGTATAAATGGTTTCAGGACACTGCATAGAAACCAAAATCTGAGGATGGTTAAGTCCTATTATGGCAGGCATGGGCAAACTTGGGCCTTCCGGGTGTTTTGGACTTCAACTCCCACAATTACTAACAGCCAGTAGACTGTTAGGAATTGTGGAAGTTGAAGTCCAAAATGCCTGGAGGGCCCAAGTTTGCCCATGCTTGCATTATGGTGCAATAAAACGGGGCCCTTTACATCAAACGGGAAAATCAAGGCTTGCTATTTGGATTTTTTTTTTCAAAACTTCATTCAAGCTATGGGTGGTTGGATCTGTGGATGCAGAATCCAGAGACTTTATGCATTGCTTTGCTCCAAATGGGGTGCAATACTCTAACTGCATTTGGGCTTTCCTGGGCTTTCTGTTGAAAAGAACTGCAGATTTATGCCCATAAATATCTGTCCAAACCCTTCATCTGATGACATAAACAATTGTGATTTTCCTTGCCTGAAATCTTCATTAGGCCTTCTGCCTTTGCTTCATCAACAGCAATGTTTTTGTTGTGCTGCACCCAGGGCTCAGCTCTTGGCAAGACACTGACCTTAAAAGTCCTGACAATCTGCAGGCCCGTCAGCTCTAGATCTGACCCTGACATGCTGCTAGTTATATTTGTACCAGCCAAATATAGCAAGCCCTTGTGTTATCATCATCTCTCAGCTTTCCATTAGTTTTTAAAAAGGTATTTTACAATGCTAAAATATATGGATGTGTCTGCACGGATGCACATGTGTATTCACACACTTGCACACATATAGCACCCATCTATATGACCACTACATTATGGTTCAGAGATCATAAAAGGCATATCTCTGAGGCACTGAGGCAAAGCAATCAAATCAATATTCTAGATGCAATATGTACACTAAGGTTATTTTTAGGGATCCTATCCCACCCTGCAATAGTCTTTAACCAGCTGGAACAAACAACTTAAATGTGACTATAGTACAGTGTGCAGTCCTTCTCTGTTAGGTAGATCTGAACAGACCTGCCAACCCTCCCCCACCCCAGGTTTTTTCAAGAAAGCTTCATACAAAGTAGTGCTCAGATTTCTATTTCCTTTGCAATGTGGCAAGCAAGGTCGTAAGAGAAAATGTACTTCTAAAAAGATAAGTAATATCCGAAATAGAGATCATCTTGGGAAGATACACACCAGGAACTACATATATGCAGTGATGTTTCTTTATTTTATTTTATTTTATTTTATTTTATTTTCATGGTCTGCTGTTCTATTATAGGGAGATTCCCAGCATCTTAAACAAGTTTAATTGGTGAGTTGCTTAATAATCCAGAGGCTGTTCCTGGAAAGGGAGGCTGCTCAGAAACCACATGTGCATGTACAACTGAAACATGACTCAGGGTCATTAAAGTGGATTTATTTATACAGGAATTTCAAAATCTGTAGAGTCTCACTTATCCAAGCCTCGCTTATCCAAGCCTCTGGATTATCCAAGCCATTTTTGTAGTCAATGTTTGCAATATATCGTGATATTTTAGTGCTAAATTCGTAAATACAGTAATTACAACATAACATTACTGCATATTGAACTATGTTTTCTGTCCAATTTGTTGTATAACAAGATGTTTTGGTGCTTAATTTGTAAAATCATAACCTAATTTGATGTTGAATAGGCTTTTCCTTAATCCCTCCTTATTATCCAAGATATTCGCTTATCTAAGTGAGACTCTACTGTATATGTATGTTAGGCATTGAATTTTGCCATTATTATGTTGTAAACCGCTTTGAGTCCCCCCGGTGTGAGAAAAGTGGTAAATAAATAAATAAATAAATAAATAAATTTCAGGTTCAGATTTGAGTCCTATCTCCACGATATCTCATTATGCATGTACTGTATATGCAAATGCAAATATCCCAAAACCCAAGAAATCAAAACCACTTCCAGTACTACGCATTTTGGATAAGAGATAGTCAACCCTGCACTTCCATTTCACCTTTCCTCCAGGGAATTCAGGCAAATTCATTCCTTAGCATCTCTCCATTTGATTACCAGATCACAACCTTATTAGATGATTGAGATAAGGCAAAGCTGTAGGTTCAAAGCTATCTAATGAATTTGATGGCTGAGCATGCACCTGCACACTAGATTTCATACAATTTGACACCACTTTAACTGCCATGGTTAAAGACCACGAAAACCTGGGATTTGTAGTTTGGTGAGACACCAGCACACTTTGGCAGAGAGGGCTTAAAACTTTGTAAAACTATAACTCTATAACTTTTGAGCCATTTATTTATTTATTTACAGTACTTATATTCTGCCCTTCTCACCCCAAAGGGGACTCAGGGTGGATCACAAAGCACATATACATGGAAAACATTCAATGCCATTATTACATACAACACATACAGACAGACAATAGAGGCAATTTAACATTTTTTCCAAGTTCCATGACAGTTAATGTAATGTAAATGCATCTTTGGTTGTATTGAACATAGTATGTGAGAGCCCAAGGGTGTGCAACTGTGATGTCCAGTTTTTGTTGCTCACATGATCCTTTATAATTTGCTGTACTGCAGGCTAAGAGAGAGAGGATTGGCAGACTAAGAGCACATGGAGGGCTGCCCTTTGCCCACCCGCTCACACTCGTTCTTACTGGGGCGTGCCATCATGAGCACCTACCTCATGACCTTAAGAACTGTCTGTACTTCCATTTGAAGTGCATCTACTGCATCCCAGGCAGGATCTTGTCAGTTGCTTTGCAAATTGGATTAGGAGATTAGCATGTATAAAGCTGTTTTCTTGCTGCTACACTTAGCTTCCCTCCATGGCTATAATTGTAGGTAAACTGAATTCCCCTGAGTTTTGGAAAGGAGCAGAAATATTAGTGCTTATTTCACTTGTACTTCATTTTGCTCACACTAGCTTCAATACCTACTCAACCATCTAGCTCTCGATTTGTTGCCCTATATATCCATCCATCCATCCATCCATCTGAGGCAATGGTGGGAATTCTGCAGTCCTTCAGATGTTGTTTAACTGCAACTCCCAGCAGTCTTAGCCAGTGTTGAAGAATGCTCTGCCTTGTGCTCCAAAAAAGATTACAGCATTCTGTATATCTCTATGTTGCATGCTAAACAACATAGGTCATGGCATATTAGTAACCTAAACCCAAAAACTGTGAGTTTGGAAAATTATGTAGACTTTTATATATCTCTGTAAGTCTCACTCCACCAAGAACTGAAGTCATGACAAGTGATTATAACAGGATTTAGCATTTCCTACTGTTACATACTGTTTTCTACTAACTATAGTTTTGGCTATACAATTCTGGTATGAAAATGTTTATGGTACAAAGGAATAGTTTTACAAAATGCAAAAGGCACCACCTAGAGGCAACAAGAAGGTATTGCAAAGACTGCCATCAATATCCTAAAAATAGTAGATGTACAGTATGACCTCTGTCTATTGGTTAATTTATCCATGTCGGATGAAAGGTGTCCTCTACAGGTATTTTCTAGGTCCTCCAGCATGAGCCTATGGTATTCTTGAGCTTTCCCCTTTGATTTTGTTTTGGAGATTGTTCCAATTTTATTTATCCCAAATCATTTTTGTCTGCTGCTGGTATGATCTGAAACTCTTTATATCAGCTCTCTGGGTGGCTTTTTATACCCAGGGTTTATCCAGAAAAAAAGGGGGGAGTCCTGGGGAATATTGAGATTATTTTTAAAAAATAACTTGCATATTCAAGGTTTTGCATCCAAACACCCTATTGCTTTCCCTCGCCCTCCTTTCCAGTTTCCACTGATCATGTATCTTATCTAGACTCAGGCCTTTCAGAGGCCCTATCTACACTGTCATATAATGCACTTCAATGCAGTTAAACTGCATTATATGGCAGTGTAAATGGGACCAGAAATTGGGTTGATGTGAATTTTCCAGGCTGTATGGCCATGTTCCAGAAGCATTCTCTCCTGACGTTTTGCCCACATCTATGGTAGGGATCCCCAGAGATTGTGCGGTCTGTTGGAAACAAGGCAAGTTAGGTTTATTTATCTCTGGAATATCCAGGGTGGGAGAAAGAACTCTTTCTCCCAAGTGTGAATGTTGTAATTGGCCTTGTAGTTTTAAGGTGTGGCTACTTCCTGCCTGGGGGATCCTTTGTTAGGAGGTGTTAGCTGGCCCTGATTGTTTCCTATCTGGAATTCCCATTTTTTGAGTATTGTTCTTTATTTACTGCTCCAGGGATTACGGCCATGAAAGCCTTCAATGACTGTCACCATTTTCTTCTGAGCCCTTTTAATTATTATTCATGAATTATAGTCAAAATATTAATTTGCTCTAGCTATATATTATGACTATCATATCTATGATGACTACATTCCAGGACTTACCATGGAAACATGAAACCGCAGATAATAGTGAATCATATTGAACTTCCAATGTAAGGGAACCATAGAATCACACTGGAGGATCTAGAAAATGCCTAGGGAGACCATATATTTTCAGAAGCGAGTAAGTGAAACCATGGGTACTTGTCCTGCAGATGCAGGGGTCATATTGCATTACATTAGTTAAGCATCAGGATCATTTTCTTTTAATGCTGGTATTCCTTTTTCTCTCACTTGATGGCTGTTGAATCCGAGTCCTGGAAAAATCCCTACATTTCCTGGTGGTGGTCTGGCCACCTTGATTGGTTAAAACAACCATGGAGAAGTACATTTTATTTAGGAGATAGTGAGTTAATTTGAAATTAAAGGTGTGATGCTCTGTAAGTTAAACCACAAGATGGAGCTTTCCCACTGCATCTGATATCCCCAGCAATAAGCGTTAAGCCAAGCAGGAGGACAGGGAGATGACTAGAATACTAATAATATCTTTTGGTATCTGTTACAGTTTCTGTAGAACTGAAAGGCAAAAGGTTGAAACTGTAAACAGCAAGGTATCTTCAGTGCAGAAATCAGCATGTGGGATATAGTATATATGACTTCTTACCAATGGACCAGAGAACTGGGTCTCAAATTCAGCTACGAAACTCCCTATGCAGGGCTCTGGTTAAATTATCATGCATCTGCTTAACCTGTCTGCCAGAATGATTGTTAATAACCTTGCTCAAATTCATTGGAGGAAGAATATGACAAATAAACCATATTATTTTCCAGTTAACATACCTTTTAACTGTCCCAGTTTGGCAGAGACCATCGTAATTAATTCTCTATCACCTCGGTGGCACAATGGGTTAAACTCTTCAGGACTGCTAACCTGAAGGTTGGGTTGCTGACCTGAAGTTTGCCAGTTCGAATCCAGGGCGAGCACGGATGAGCTCCCTCTGTCAGCTCCAGCTTCCCATGCAGGGACATGAGAGAAGCCTCCTATAAGGATGGTAAAACATCAAAAAACATCTGGGCGTCCTCTGAGCAATGTCCTTGCAGATAGCCAATTCTCTCACACTAAAAGCAACTTGCAGTTTCTCAAATCGCTCCCGTCATTAAAAGAAAAACCACTTTTAAAACATCCCAGTTTCTGTCCTCTCCTATAATCTTACCCCTTTGTTCTCAGCTTACTTCAGTGGCTATAAACTAAGTTTGGGTAGTTTGCACTCAGGGAAAAAGGAAAAGAGGGATGAAGTCTTGCTCTTCCTTGTAGACTTAGGCAAAAGGAAACTGCAGTGTGTTAAGCCTCATTAAGAACACTTGCCATCTTAACCACACTTCAAGCGCTGATGTTGCTTCACCGCTTGCATTCTGGCCTTCACCTGTGAAATTTAGCCACAATTATATAAACTGCAAACTCACTGTATACAGTAATGTGGAATTTATTTAAAATGATAATAAAGCATTTGTTAGAAAATAAATCAAACAATTTGAGGATGGTGACACCTAGATACTAGTTTCACTAACTTTAAAAGTATCCCAGGAAAATGTTTGTAAAAATTAATAAGATAGAACTTCTCCCACAGTTCTTTATTATTTTCAAAAAGAATATATTTATTTATTTCTTGTGTCAGAAGCGAACCGAGGGTACCAGTTGTAATGGATTTGCAAACATAGAAATTTTTAAAAGACACCCCCCCCCAAAAAAAAAAAATGGTGTTAATACTAAATGTCTTTTGCTCAGTAGCTGGCCACTTGGAGTGCCTCTGGTGTTGCTGCTAGAAGGACCTTCTAGCAGAAAGAATATATTGATATATTGTTTTTTATTGTTGTATACGTGGCATTTAATATTACCATACTGTAAGCCACTCTGAGTCCCCTTTGGGGTGATAGGGAACAGGATATAAATACAGTAAATAAATAATAAATAAATAAAAGAAGAGCAAGTCAAAACTTCTTATTATCATGCAAGAACTTTAGTAGTTTGCAAATCAAGGAAATGAGCACTGGCTGTGGGGATGTGTTCCCAGGCTTTGCATGGTTATGCAAAACTGCAGATAATAGTGAATCCAATTGAAATGAAGGACTTCGAAATCAAGAATATCATACAATCACACTGTGGTACTCTTGGTCCTTACCTAGACATTTCCCAGAGACGCCATATTTTGTTGGAAGTAGACAAATGAAACTGCGGATACTGATCCCCTGGATGCAGATGATATTGTTATTATAATGTTGAATTGACAATATAAGATACAATGTGAGTCATTGGTTTTAGATGGAACTAGGACTTCAGGACACCCAGGTATGAATCTCTGCTCGCTCATGGAAATCTGGGTGACTTTAGCAAGTCTTGCTCTCTCTCAGTCTCGCAGTCCTAAAGGATGGCAATGGCAAATCTCCTCTGAACAACTCTTGCCATGAAAACGCCATGATAGTGTTATCATAAGCCAGAGGAATATAGCAACAATTCACTGTAGACACTCACTATTCGAAATGAAACCCCATATGAATTTGATGTAGTATGGAAGCTCAGTTCACATAGTAATTTAGCAGAATGTAGGATTTCCTCCAAGCCCTGCCCTCAAATGTTAAATAACTGCTGTTAAATTATAGTTACTCTGGAGTGGTGTGAGAGCTCTGCGCAGAAGATAGGAGAGAGTTTCCTGCCTGTTGCCTGTATGTGAAACAAATTTGGAAAGTCTGGCTGAAATTATGAGGTGAAGATTCTTTGTATGGCATGCTAGCAGTAACACTGTGACACCTAGTGGGTGTCGTGGAACTCCTTGTCTTTGGGAAAATATTTTTTCCAGAGCTAGAAGACTCCGTGTTGTGGTTCAGTCTGATGATGAAGGGGGATTTGGATTTATGCAGGCTGAAAGCAATGCTGAAGAGAGAAATCTCGAAGGCTCTGATGCTGGAAATGTTGAAGGCTCTGGCTTGGAGCTGCAGGCTAGTGAGGAAACAGAAACTAATGATAAGAGTGACCTTTCCCAGAAGTTTGAACATCAACAAGTTCCAGGTGTTTCTGGCAGTGACTCAAAGGAGTCTTCCTTAAACAGAGATACGAGGTTAAGGTTAAAGGTTCATCATCCCAGATGTTCCCTTAGAATCGCTAAGAAACTCATGGGAATGCAAGGACAGAGAAATACTTTTTTGGCTTATAAACATGAGTAAATACACAAGAGACAGGGAAAGATTTTCAGACGAAGCAATGTTGATTTTTGGAAGCACATCTCCTGACTTGTTTAAGGATTCTCGTTTATGTTCATGCCTGGAATCTGTATTTTGGATTTTACACTGAAGTTCATGTTACCTTATTTTCAGGACTAATTTCTTATATCAAATTGCTTTTACCTCTGTATTGTAGCCTTTTTGACTGACTGTCTTTGCATTTGAATATTGTTTTTTACTGGCTGCCATTGCATTTGGATGTTTGCCTTCTCTCTGCTTTTTATTCATACTTTGCTATCTTTTATCAATAAACTGTTTAAACCTAGCCTGCTGTGGTGAAGTGTGTGTTAAGAGCAAGGTGAACCAGTGCTGAGGTGCAGCACTCTGGTTATTTTATTTTATTACCTTTTTATCTCTGGAAATGGAGCAGAAGCCCAAGATGGTAATAATGGCAAAATGTGGTGCTGTTGCCTATTTGTTAACAGAAGGTCTCTGTGAAGTCTACTTCGTTGTGTGTCTTCAAATCCCTTGTGACTTATAGCACCTCTAAGGTGACCCTATGATGGTGTTTTCTTAGCAAGATTGGGTCAGGGCAAAGTTTCTCAAACTGTGCTTCTCCAGATGTTTCGGACTTCAGCTCCCACAATTCCTAACAGCTGGTAAGCTGGATGGGATTTCTGGGAACTGAAGTCCAAAATACCCGGAGGAGCACAATTTGATAAACACTGGTTCAGGGATTGCTGCTGTTGACCTCCTCTGAAGCTGAGAGAGCTTGACTTGCCCAAGGTCACACAGTAGATTTTTATAGCTCAGTGGTTCTCAACCTGTGGGTCCCCAGGTGTTTTTGCCTTCAACTCCCAGAAATCCCAGCCAGTTTATTAGCTGTTAGGATTTCTGGGAATTGAAGGCCAAAACATCTGGGGACCCACAGGTTGAGAACCACTGCTATAGCTGATCTGTAATAAATAAATGGTTAAGTATCCACACTAACCTGTCTGGGATGTGGAGGTGTATCCAAGAGAAATCTTGCTTCAGATTGATGGTAAAGAAAAAGACACAGCTAATTTTAAAGATCCGTGTATGGCTATATCTAAACTAACATGAAAGCAAGGAGTTATTATTTCTCTCTTCCTTATTATTCTTGCCACAGCAATAATACCATAAGAGTTTGTCTTATGACTAAACTTGTATTCATTGAGAATGGATCACTGGCAGTTTTTACAATGCACAGCAGCTTCTGGTGAGAGTTCTAGCATTTTTTAAATTTACAGTATTCCATTATGTGCTGAACCTCCTATGTGCACATGCAAATATACTTGTATTTATTATATGCACATGTGCATATATATGGATCAGCACATAACAGTATATATATTTTAAAAACTTCCAGTTGATGTTCTCCATCTGCCCTCCATTTTATCCTAAGACACAGAAGGGAGGCCAGCGAGGCCAGGTCTGTGTGGGGATCTGCTCTGAAGTCCCGGGTTTATTTGCCCCCTTTATAATCCCGCATTTTGGTGCTGTCTGGAAGCTTCCTGGGTCAATTTCCAGTCTGTTCAGCTTCTTTCAATTGAATAGGGAAGCCACATCATTCATTGAAATTGCATAAGCCAACACGTGATCATGGTGTTTCATATACTGAGGTGTGCATTTTGACAGCGGACTCAAATCCTATACTTTGCCTTGCCATGTGTTTATCGGATTGGATAAAAATACAGGCTGTTTGAAAAAGAACTCCCTAGTTTTAAGTATAAATAAATTAAAACTAGGGAGTTCTTTTTCAAGCACCCTGCATATTTTCTTTCCTGAGTGTCTTTAGGACATGAAGACCTGCTAATCCTGTGTCTGCAGACAAGAATGTAAAACTGACACCTTTGCTAGTGTCCTGGGGAACAACGTGTACCACGTTACTTCTTTGATATTTCTGTTTTATCTGTCCAAGTTCTAACATATGTTCCCAGAAATGAGCAGTCAAGTGAAATTGTACTTGGGCTCACACTTTGACAACAGTTGCGGAAAAGGTATATTATCACCTAAAGTGAATGAAGAACTTTGCAAATTAATTTGGGTGCTTGAACCATTGACTGACATGCTCAGTTCTACAAATACAATATACATTTTGCTCTGAGTCAGCAAGATGCTTTTTATGATCTGAATTACAGTAATAAAGTGCTTAAAATTATTTTCATCTATAAAAATCATAGTTTGTTTGGCAAATTGTTAATACCAGGCCACTGACAGGTTTTTTTCTGACAATAATCATCTTTATATATTTTTCCTTTGATTTCTAAAGAAAATAAAAGTTTAAAAGATAAGTACGCAGTTGCAATAGGATAGGCAAGATCTCCAGTTTTCAAATATGACTGTGATATTGATTCAAATTAACTTTTTACATAGCAGAAGAAGCTGCCTAATACTAAGTCAATTTATGTGTTCAATCTAGGTAACATATTGTGGCCTCTGAGAAAAGTGTGTGCAGGTTTTGGACCTCTTTCGGTTGCATATTTCCATTAAAGGTCGGTTTGATCCCTATGTTGCTATCATTCTAGCTTCAAGAGAAAGGTTGTTCACGAAGGCTTCGGTGTCCTAATTTTTTACATAAAGTCTGACATTTACATGGTATTAAATAGGTTTCAATTATTTTAACTGGTTTTTACCTCTTTTTAAAATTTGTTGAGATGTTTTGTTAAATTAATGTGTTTTCAGCCTTTTAAGAGATGAGCCATACTATTCTGGAGATGAGTTGAATCACTCTGATTCTCTTCCAGTGATGAATTTAAAAAGTGAAGGAGTCCCCCAAATAGCAGCTTTTGGATGTTATGAAAGTGCTGGAAATTATCTCCTGTTTATTATTTTGCTGGCATACCCAGAGAGAAGTGGGAATCAAATAACTTATGTAATACAAATAATAAATAAACCCAAAGCAACATACATATTTTAGGACAATATATAAAATGCAAGATACAGTACAATATGATGAGAAATGATGGTGTTACATGACAAATTACAAAGATGTCTCATCTCATTCAAAAGTATGCAACAATTTCTGTGAAAAAATGTACAACAGTGAACTATAATACATGAAGCCATATACAAAATGTATTCATACTGAAAAGTCCATGTCAGATTCCGTTTTGAGATTTCTCTACTGCAGTTGATCTTCATAGGCAGTACCTCCGATTGCCTTTTGCCACATTGAGATTAGTCAACACCTGAACGCCAGTCCATTCTTCTCTGCTTTTAAATCAGAGTTAAATATAAAAACAATCCTCCCAACAAGAAGTATCAAAGATGATATTCCACTTGCAAATTAAGACTCAATAAATTATAACGGGTGGTAACCTCCACTTAGTTTCTCAAAGTATCCTACAATGGTATGTGATTCAATATTCAATATTAATTCAAACTTCGTCCACCCCCATCCAACACACTGCAGCATATAGTACAGTCAGCCACTAACATTTACACATTAGACTTTTGTGGAATTTATTATTCACAGATTTGATTTAAATGTTATCTCTAGAAGTCTTTGGATCTTCCAGTGTGTTTTTATGGTCAGCTTCTGCCATAGAATGCAATGGAAAGTCTAGAAGTAAAACCTCTCTATGTTTTCCAGTACGATCTGAGAAAACTAACCATAAAGCCATGCTGGAGAAACTAAATATTACTAGAGAAGTTTTCTCTCAGGTAAAATAAATATTAATTGTATTATGTTTGTTTGTTTGTTTTTTACTATTATAGGGAGTCCCCTAGCACCAGCGAATGTGGAGGGATGACTGTACTTGTTGAAAAACCTTGCATTGGTGTCTGGAAACCTTTTTAAGTAAAGGTAAAGATTTTCCCAACATTAAGTCTAGATATGTCTAACTCTAGGGGTTGGCTCTTATCTCCATTTCTAAGCCGAAGAGCTGGCGTTGTCTGTAGACATCTCCAAAGTCATGTGGCCAGCATGACTGGATGGAGCGCCGTTACCTTTCTGCTGGAGCTGTACATCTTGATCTCAGATTTGCATGTTTTTGAACTGCTAGGTTGGCAAAAGCCGGGCCTAACTGTGGGAGCTCACCCCCTCCCCAGATTCGAACCGCTGACCTTTTGGTCAGCAAGTTCAGCAGCTCAGCGGTTTGACCTGCTGCATCACCTGGGGGCTCCGAAAATCTTTTGAGAGACTTTGAAATATAGGTTATTATGTTATCAATTAACACACCATTATTGCAAATCTATGAGAACTTCCAGAAAACTTTACCTGGGAAATATCAAATGTATATGATTGTCCTAGCGTGTTATGGTGCATGAACATTACATTATTATAGTAGTAGTAATAGTAGTTTATGCTACTGTTATTATAATAGTAAGAAACAGAGCTAAACATACTTTTTATAAGTTCCACCGAGTTTAATGGATTTTACTTAATATCCATTAAGGTGGCCTAGGTCTAAGGATTTACTCATCTGGAAATAAGTTTTATTATAAACAGTGAGATATATTTCTGAGTTAGAAGTGGTTAAGTTTATATACTATACTATAAGATACACACAAACTTTATATTAAGACAGGCTGGGTCATAGCTGAACTTGTGTAACAATAAATGATACAGGTAGATCTTGCTGTTCATTAACAACATATTGAATAAACATATTAAGATTTCACTCCAGTTTTATTAAAGAAGACAGAGAATTAAATAATGTTTAACCCAATGATTTCAGTAGGAAAATGATGCACATGAATAACAAATTAGTAGGAGTGCTTAACTGTTCCTGGAGAATGCCTTAAATTGCAAGTAGTCAAGAATGCATACACAACGTATAAGATGAACGATGTGTAAATGAATATATAAGTACCTTGGGGCAATAAATCTGGGACTCACAAAATCAGACTACCGAAGGTGCATCTACACTGTAGAATGAATGCAGTTTGACATTACTTTAAATGCCATGGCTCAGTGCAATGGGATCCTAGGATTTGTAGTTTGGTGAAGCATCTGCAGTCTTTGGCAGAGAAGGTCAAAAGCTTTGTAAAATTACAGCTGCAATGATTTCATAACATTGAGCCATGGCAGTTAGTGGTGTGTTAAACTGCATTCTATAGCTTCTGGGATATATTGGATTGGGTAATAGGGATGACTAGGATTTCCCAGATCTTAGGATGGGATTCTTTTCGTTTTCTCTAGGCTACAGGATAAGAGAAGGAATCTCAAGGCAAGAGCACTGCCTTGGAAATACATTTTGATTATTTTCTCCTTGTGAGCTGCTGGCTCCCGCTGCTGCAGTCTGCTTTTTAAAAGCTGCTGTAGAGCCTCCAAAAACCTTCTCCTCTCTCTTCTTTGTCTCATCAGTTAGACTTTGTGATTTGTCTGGTTTTTATTTGAATGAAAAGCTTTCAGTGTGGCCGATGTTAAATGAGGATGCTTACAACCACCAAGCCACGCACCTTCTGTCATCTCCAGCAGCTGACCCTAGGATTCGGGTTTTCACTATGAAATCTGGTATACTTACTATATTAAACATGATAGCAGATATACAAACTATCTGTGTTCTTTTAAAAGAAAAGCTGGACTGGTAAACATCAGTTCTGTAACTATAAAATAAAGGAGGATACAAACAGAACCTTCTCAAGGTTGGCAAAATATATTTTCCCAAACTTCAGCCAGTGGTGGCTAATGTTTTGTTTGGTTCTCAAAGTCACCTTCCCTTAGGGGAGTTCACAAAGCTCTGGTTGTTTATTGAGTAGTATCACCTTTCATTTTGTAGAACAAAATTCTGTTGCTGTAATCTTGACCTTGGATTTACATTCTTCTGATGTGCTCGCATTTCAGGAGTGCTTGTGCAAAACTGGGCCCATATCTGCTCCTAGGATAGACTTTCTCTCTTTTGTAACCAAAATAAGCTGGAAGAAAGAGAGGCTGAAAAGATGTAGTCTTTATTACCTATTGAATTCCTAGTCATAAATTGGATGTTTACAGAGCGGCGGTGGCTGACCTGAAGGTTGGGTTGCTGACCTGAAAGTTGCTGGTTCGAATTCGCAAGGTGGGGTGAGCTCCCATCTGTCAGCTCTAGCTTGTGGGGACCTGAGAGAAGTTTCCCAGCAACATATCTGGGCGTCCCCTGGGCAACATTTCTGTAGATGGCTAATTCTCTCACACCAAAAGTGATTGCAGTATGTTCTCAAGTCGCTTCCGACATGATAAAAAATTGGATGTTTTCTTTTGCATTCCGGTACAAAGACCACAACTGTCTGTATTTCCTTAACATTTCTGAAAATAGTATTGCATTTGGTATTACTGTAAAATGCTCCTTATATTCAGAATTAGTAGTATGTAAAATTACTGGTGAGGGAAAATCTGCCCAAAATAAAACTATAAAGTCATACAACCAGGTAAAACACTTGCGGAAAAAGAACCCAAGTGAAAGATAGTTGATCTTAAATCACATCTGTGATAAAACACTTGTATAACAAATGATCATTCAGGCTATTGCCATACCATCCTGTACAATAAGGCATTCTTTATTTCTACTGTTGAAATTACTCCTGATATAAAATACCTCATATGCAATATGATTCGTCATGCTCTAAAAGCCCCTGATGACAAAATGAAAACATGATTTGGGTTTATGATATTTTGTAGTATGAAAATATTTTCTTTGATTGTCTCCCTCACGACTTTCATAGGCTTACCTTCTCCACATTATCCACACCACTATTTTCACAGCTTAGTTTCAATAAAAAACATTTGCTAAACAAACACAATACATACATGGCAAGATTAAAATGTCCATACAGCTTATGTAAAAGTAACAGGGTTTGGAGGAATTAATAGAAGATCAACAATAGCATTTTTTCCCCTAAGGAGCAAATATAGATTAGACCTAGAAGGCTCAACTTAATTTTATACTAACTTCGGCCTTTGGCAAAGAAACTTTGGTGGTAATGAGGTTTTTAAAGGATGTGAGTGTTTGTAATTTACAAGATATTAAAAACTTTCCTGCAGATTCACATTGGCTAACTCAAAATTTTATAGCCAAAAGCTGGCTGCCAGAAGCTATAGTTCCAATTAGAGTAAGCCCATTGAATTAATTGTAGGATGGTGAGTCAATCCTATTGAATAGATCCACTTGGGCTACTGTAGTTTGTACAAAGGAAAGGACATATGTATAGGCTTCAAGGTACCAGAGGACTCTTGGCTACTTTCATTTTAGTTAAATAGACTTAGGGCTCATTTACACATGTGTAATAACCCTTATTCACTCCTAGCTGAAGTCACTCCTAGCTGTTCCCATAACATTCTGCAATTTCTGGTTGTTATCATGGGATTAATCATGCTAACCCAGTTTAGCCCCTTGTTTAGAAAACTTGGGAGATGCTTCAGACTTTGGCTGAAACTCTTGAAAAATTCCATGGCATAGTGTCAACAACAGGACTGAGTCCAATTTGAACTGGTTTGCTGTCCACATGGGATGGTGATGGTGACATGGATGGCAATGGTGATGGATGTGGCCCAGCTGGTCTTGCTTGATTCCAATCACGATAGGATTTGTATCTGCCTCTGGACAGGTTCTAGATTAATGGGCCCATGTGGATGAAGCCTTAGTTGTATACACACATAACCAGATGAGATAGCAGCAAGCTGAGGTGATACCCATAAATTGGCATCAATTTGAAGTTATATGACATGAAGAATGCTAGCATACCTGGAAGAAAAGTTCCAACCTGGTCTGATTTTCTTTTAATGAAGTATTCAGAAATGTTATTTCCATCAATTTTATAGCCAGTCTGAAAGGTTTAATCCTTGCCACTGCTTCATTCTGCTGCATGTATACACCCAGTCTTTGCACACATTCATCTCATAGTTACAACATTTAAGATATCTCACATGTGAAGCATAGCCTCATGAGTGCTCTTGGTTACTATGTTGTGGCCTAGAGCTTTCAGGTGACATTAAATTTAATGACGACTAAAAACGTCAGTGTGATTTTAATGTCTGAAGTGAAGACGTAGCTGAAAGATGATAAATCCAGGTCTCTGTTTCAGTAAAAAATAAAAAATTAGTTATCAAGCATAATTGTGTCAATTGCTCGAATAACCATCGGTTTAAAAGAAGATGAACTTATTGGTCCTTCACTATAACTCTCTGCTTTGTATTTTTCTAGGCTTACTAATCTAGCTTTGTCCTCCTTTACTACACCAGTCTCATCTTTTTTATTCTGTTCACATTCTGGCCCTGATAAATTGTGTGCTGGTAGTATTTTGTACTTGCCAGCACTATGCCCTGTTTTCCTTTGTTCCATAGGATGGGTCTCATAGGAAGAGGATAAGCGGACGCCTGCTGCATCTGTCTCACAGGCTGTTTTTTCCCTCTGCTGCGTTCTGTCCTGACTCTGCTGAGACGCTCTCTGTATGTCAACATTCTTTGAGGAGCCAGTCTTCTTGCTACCATTCCTTTCATGCTTTTCTAGGTCATCTGAGGAAGATGGGAGATATTTCTCAGAATTATGGCATGTATGTTTTCCATCTCTAATACTTGGTTTAGGCTTGTCACAATTAACTGATGCATGGGGTTGCTGTTGCTGTTTCTCTGCTGTGAAATTACTTTGATGACTCTTTGGTTTTATATCCGATAATGGTAACTGGCCCTTCTTGATGTCCCACGGTGCTTGCCTCTCATCCTGAGCAGTAACTTTGAGGTTCCTAGAATCATTTGAGGATGGTTTCTGAGTCTTTCCTACTGGAAGATTCATCGGCTTAGTATTCTGTTCTTTTGATGGTGGTACTTTCTCTTTCTTCAAATGGCCCAAAGTGTTCCCTTCCCTTTCAGTATTCCTTTTACTCTTCAGAGTTTCATTTTTTAAAGCTAATATGTTTTGTCCTGAAGTACATCTCTTCTCCATTGCCTTCCTTATTTTAATTCCAGGCTTCACTTTATCATCAGATGGTAAAGAAGGTGGTTTGCTGTCATGTTGAAGCACATCCTGGGCATTTTTCCCTTCAGCATTAGTACCATTTTTCATTGGTTCCATGCATGAAGAGTGTTGGTCTTTCATAGTGATCTTGTTTCTTGATGTAACACCGCCGCCACCATCATCAACATCATGTTTAACTAAATTTCTTGATGAAGTTTGATGTGTTGAGTCATCTGAGGAATGCAACAATTCTGGACAGGTAGCTTTATGTTTTGGTGGAGTTATGCCTTGTGTCTCAGTAATATTTTTTTCTGTTTTTCCTCCACCATCCTTTGAAAGGTCACTCTTTATTGAATTCTCAGGTTCCTTGGAGTTTTGCACTGCTTTCTTAATTTCCAACAGAGTAGTTTTTTCTTCTGTCCTCTTGTCCTTTTGTCCCCTTCTGTTGACAGCTAGTTTCTTTAGGCATTGGACTCCCTCTGATGCATTTTGTTTTCTTGCAGCACTGCTTTCCAGTAGGATTGTTTTATTTTGGGAAGGGAAACTGCTTTTTCCAGATTTCTCTTCTTTTACCATCACTTGGGTGTTTTCTTGCTCCCCTGTTTTATTTGGCATGGTCATTTCTTGTTTGTACACATTGGGAATGGAGTTTGTTTCTCCTGCAGGACTGATTTCATTTCTCTTTAGCTCCCTTGTTGGGGTTGGTTGATACTTATTTTCATGTAACTTTGGCAAGATGTTCTTGTTTTCTTCAGTCTTCTTTTTGTTCTTGATTAAATCATTGTGCAAATTGCATGTTGTTTTTTGTTCTTGTCCAGGGGTGTCCTTAACCTTTTGCTTTTCACTCAGAGAAGATGGGTGATGTTTCTCAGAACTATGTTCTGCTACCTTGTCCTCCTGAATACTGCTTTCATTTTTTGACAGTTCCTTGCGTAAAGGTGTTTGGAGGTTTCCAACACCACAGTAAGGTCTATTGACTTCTGCAATATTATTCTCTGGTTTGACTAAATGGTCCAATGAGGATGAATTACATTGTTCTGAAAAAGGTCCAGGAATTTCTACTGGTTCATGGGCTTCGTGGCTGATAAGTTCTTTTAAGAGGCTTCTGGAAGACTCTAAGTGATTCACAGAAATTTTTTCTTTCTCATTAGTGGGCTCTGGATTTGTTACTGCATTAACTGAGCATAACTTATCTGTATCAGTATTCTCTGCTGTTGTAATACAACTTGATTTTTCTAAAACAGCAGAGGAAGGATGTTTTTCAAGCTTGTTCTTTTCATCATTATTGTATTTCTGACTATCATTAGACATGGGAGTTTGGCCTGCCCGATTCGCAGTCTGTTTTGATATTTTTTGGCTGTAATTATCATGGTTACTTTGTTGGCTCTTTGGCTTCTGGGGAAAAGGCTCACTTTGGTCAGGCAACTTTCTTTGACTTTTTACTGCCTTTGGCTTCTCTTGCTTTGCTTGCTTTGCATGTTCACCTTTGGGAGCCTTTAAAGATATTTCTCCCATATCAGACTGTTTTTCTTTGTTCTGAATTGTATCAGAACACTTGCTCTTTGGAGCCTTCACAGTCTCCTGACTTGGCTTTAGTTGAGGCATTTTGTCAACAGCTGCAGGTTCAATGCTTGGTTGCAGGTCAATGGCTGGAGACTCTATGTTACATGATGCCTGTGCACCAGGAGACTGAAATGGTGGAATATTTTCCATCACTTTCTCTTCAGGGAAGCATTTTTGGCCAGCAAGGGGGAGATCTTTATTGGGTTCTGTTAATTCTATTTCTGTCTCCTTTGGCTTACATGTGCCCTCAGATATGTCAAGAATCTCATACCCTTCAATTTCTTGGTGTGCACTTACTCCGGTTGGGCAAGATGAGGAGCAGGTAGTAGGGACACTATCATTGCTAACAGTTTGTGATTTATTTTCATCCCTAAAGCTAGAGAATGTATTGTCGGCAATTGGCAGAATAATCTCTTTGTGGTCTAGACTGGTTTTAGGTAATGAGGGAATGAGGCCTACAATGGACACACTTTCTTGTGAAACTGGAACACTGTCTAGATTACCTGGCCTAGGAGACATTGCATCAACCTCAACTATGACCTTTTTGTCAGTCGCAGCCATAGGGATTTCATGACTCTTGTTTTGCAACTGTCCTTTTTGATGTCCCTCCTGTACCAAGCTCTTTGGTATCTTGTTCTCATCAAGTTGAACATCATGTTTATTCTGGGGCTTTTTTGTTCCTTCCCCTTCAGGTTTATGATCAGAAAGCTGAACAGTAGACTTGCCATTTGTTGCCCAGCTCCAAGGGTGGCTAATTTCAGTAGCAATGCAGAATTTAGGCACTGGGACAGTTGTACACACCAAATGCTGAGGCTGAAGACCATGTATATTTGTGGCTGTCCTCAGGTCCATCTCCAGCACTCTGACTTCAGCGTTGCAAATCTTTTTTTCCTCTGGCCTGATTTTGTTCTTTTTTTCACCCTTGCCTGGAAGGAAAGCTTTCACATCAATAGCAGAACAAACATTACTAGTTTGTTCAAATTTCTCTTTCAGTATGGACAAGACAGAGTTCTTATTGATTATTTTGGGGAGGCTATTGTTTGGTGCTTTCTTTTTTGGTGTTGGCTGCTTCTCCTTAGCTGCTTTTTCCTTGGCTGCTTTTTCCTCGATAGCTAAGAATTTTTTCAGAACATTCTTCACAGTATTTTTTCCGCAACAGCTGACCCATTTGGCTTTGTCTTGGAGTATTATTCTCGGACTTTCCTCTTCTGAGTTTTTGTCTAGCTTGCTCGCAATAGAGTTTAGCCCGTTTCTACCTGCAGTCTGCTTTTCTTTAATGCATAGCTTGCCAACATCTCTCGACCTCTTCCGATAAGGCTCACGATTGCTGTTCAGGAACCTTGACTGCAGAAGTTGGAATTTTGTGGGTCGGGTGCTACTGCGTGGAGGAATCTGAAATTCCTTCTTTGCGTTCATCTTGTTTGCCAGGCTTTCCTTCCACTTGGCTTTCTTGCTCTCATTTTGTGGCTGGCTGGAGATCAGGTCTGTGAGGTATTCCAGAAGGCTGCTGAGGACTGCAAATGCACCAAGTTCTGTTGACATCTTGTCGAGCTTCTTCTTCAGTGCCATGGGATCAATCTGCACTTGGTCACTGCCCAATTTTGCATCCCTTCTTCTGCTGCATAAAAGAAAAGAATGCTTTTGGGGATAGAAAACAATAAGCATTGCTTTTACTTCCTTACTTTTAAAAGTTGTGACTTCTACAGTGCCAAGTGAATTAGTATGAACAATTGCCTCAGGTGGAAAAATGAGATACGATATGTCACCCTAGTCATCATGACCATCATTTAGAGATGGCTACTGGTAGCTGTCCAGGAATGGCAGTTATTTTCTGCAGTACATTTCTAAAAAATCTGAACACTTATCCAGGCACAACCCAGATCACTGAACAGTAGTTGAATGCAAAAGTAGGTGTGAAAATGGTACCAGGAAAGAAATAAACTAATAAAAAATGGCTGTTTAGTGCCAAATACTACACATCTGTTTTCCTATCCACTTGTAAAGGTTGGGTAGAAACACTGGAAACAAGTCTTGGATGAAACATGGCAAAATTTGTTTGTCCAGGCACAACTTTTCCCTTTCAACAGAGTGATCCTATATGACAAATTGTCCTTTAAATTACTGGTTTGTCATGTGACAATGGAGACTATTGTCTGTTAAACACCAGTACTCAGAGCCATTTGTGTGGAACTCTTTAGATCTTGTCCTAATAATGTTTAATAGATGATCAGCAAGTTTTGGAATTACATGCACATGTTTTTTCTAGGGTTAAGTGAAAAACTAATCTGGTTTGCTTTTTTGTCAATTATGTGGGGAAATATTCCCTTAAAATCCCCTTTTTTGACAGGACCATACTAAATACCAGTGAGACTGCAAGAGCCAGGGAAATAAAGACATTGTATGTGATGATAACCACAGAACAATATCAATTTGCCTCTGTGTCCTTTCAGTTGTTAACACAGGACTGAAAGTTTGGCAGGGCTGCAAGTCTACTTCTGCTTGAAGAATTAGGCCTACAGGCAGCTGGGGATTTAGGAAATGCTTTAACTGGGTAGGATCAGTTACTAAATAAAATTGTGAACTCAGTGTGAAAGCCACAGAGTGAAGTCAACATCAGTAGAAAACAGTGGTGGGTAAGGTGGGGGGACACACTAGAAGGTTCAAATTGCTAGCACCACATCATCATCAACAACAAAAACCCTGAGAGATTAATAAGTAGTACGTGAATAGGATTTAGTTCGCATACCAGAACAATATTACATTTTTATACCTCTTCATATACAAGCAAGAAGCAAGACGGCAAATCATTTTGGGATGAAAACCTGGCTCTGATTAACACAAGGATAAGTATAATTTCTGTCTTCAGTAGCTCAGAATTTCATCCTTACCACAAAACAATAAGGCGCCTTAAACCATATAAACAGAGCATTCCCTTGATTTTGAGAAACAACATTCAATAGCCATGTTTAGATAGATTCTGCCATCCTTTCAGTCATTCCAGACAACTATTGTACTTCCTTGCTCACCAAAGTGTATCATTTGAGGTGCTTTTCAGTTTATAGGATGTGATGGGCACATCCTATAAACTGGTGGCCAGTTCAGGTTGGAAAAAAAGAGGAAAAATGTACAAAAAGGGATTTTGGTGTCAGGGCAGGAAAATAAAACAAATTAATGGCAAAAGGCAGAGATCTGCAATGTATGTGCACATGTTCCAGTGTAATTTTGGTTAAAAACAATGCATTTTTGCAACATTTGTTGTGTCTTCTTTTACCCTATTGACACCAGAAAAATAGGTGGTTGCCCCACCAGCCTTTAAACAGCAACCCCCTACCTATAAGTAAAGATTGCAGAATCCAGTCTTCAGAACTTTACTCACAAGTCAAACATTACACACAAGAACATTAGAACAAAGCATTTGGTCTCAGTGTCACAGGCTCAATTTAGAGTGACCTTTACCAATATATAATGTCCAAAAAAAGACAGGATAAAAATTGACATTTGACCAGCATCAAACACATAGACACAATATTCACCCAGCGTATGATGTTGAGTGACTAGATTTTGTCCCAGGGATTTTTTTTCTACCTGCCTTCCTCATGACAACATGTGTGATATAGACTTTTATAAAAAGCAATGTTCTGCTGAAGCATAGTGCAGACATGACAGACCCGATGAAGTCACTGCTTCAAAGATTACATTTATTGGAGCTGGTGTTAATCTCTGGACCATGCCATCACGGGTTGTGTTCCCATTACACAAGTGTGAATTTCAAGGATGAAGATTGAATTTTACAGAGGATCTTGAAATTTGCCTTTCAGGATTTTAACAGCCTCCCAAAGGGGTGGATACGTCAACATTTCATTTCAAATGAACACTGCAACACATTTCTAAATCTACACACACTTGTCTCCTTCAGTTGCTGATTGAAACATGACTTCCCAAACACAAAGGTCACATTCATGAATTCTGATAGCTAGTACTGTGAGTCTAGGGCTTAATTTGATTTTCTGTCACTGTCCCCGGACGCAGGATTTCTTTCTTATTTAAATAAACTAAACCAGAATTGGTCCTAATATTAGGCAAGCTGAGCTATTTGCTTTAGGACGCAGATCTAAAATTATGAGAGATTATGAAAGGGCAGGAAATAGTTGATTGGTTGTTTTAATTGTATTTTACTGTCGTCGATGAGAAGCAGCATTTTTGGGATTTTGTCCCTCATTACGCCAAATAACTTGTCTTTACACAATCTGCACCTTTGAGTATCATTTCTGTGGAAGCAAGCAGCAAACTATCTTGTATTGGCACTGACTCAAACTATAAGGTATATTTATTTGGACTGTTTCTGTATTGTCTTAGTTGTGTGTGTGTATTTGCCTTTAGCAGTAAAGGGATTCTTTACTGTGCTTCCAGGGTGACACTTAGAAATATAAGGCATTCATGATGAAAATAGGAGCCCCCAGTGACACAATGGTTAAACCCTTGTGCTGGCAATACTGCTGACTTGAAGGTTGGGTTGCTGACCAATTCAAATTTGGAGAGAGCACAGATGAGCTCCCTCTGTCAGTTCCAGCTTCTCATGTGGGGACATGAGAGAAGCCTTCCTCAAGGATGGTAAAAAATCAAACATCTAGGCATCCCCTGGGCAACGTCCTTGCAGCCGGCCAATTCTCTCACACCAGAAGCAACTTGCAATTTCTCAAGTCACTCCTGACACACACACAAAAGGATGAAAATGCACTCACTTTTTAAATGCTAATAATAAAATATTAATTGCTCTTCTAGGGTTATAATGTCATTTTAATTTGAACTTACACTATGGTTTACCTATCATTCCCACTGTTGTTGTTTTAATAAAATGAAATATAATTAAATTTTAATGAGAGTAATGACATGCCACCATGAAATTGCAACTGTGCCCTGCAAGAAATACTGTAAGTCAGAAATGCTATTTGTAGAACACACAATTAAAATTATTTTCTCCACCACTTAGGAATGGCAATGCCTTTATGTAAATTAATGTTGGTCCAATCTTGCAGCTTCTATGTGTATTTTTCCCCAGCAGCAAGGGAAAAAGGAAAGATGTGTCAAAACTCACAGGTTTCCAGTGGGTTCCAAAAATTCCCCAACCTAGCATGAGTATGGAATAAAGGAAACAATCTCTATGGTCTCTTCCCACAAACATTTGTGTTTATATTAAGCCTGAATCATTTGTAGCCTTTGAAGCTACAGATAGCTGCTCTATGGCATAAGCTATACAGTAGAGTCTCGCTTATCCAACATAAGCAAAAATGTTGGATAATAAGGAGGAATTAAGGAAAAGCCTATTAAATGTGAAATTACGTCATGCTTTTACAAATTAAGCACCAAAACATAATGTTTTACAACAAATTGAAAGAAAAAGCAGTTCAATACAGGCTAACGTTATGTAGTAATTACTGTGGTTAAAAATTTAGCACCAAAACATCACAATATACAGAAAACATTGACTACAAAAACACTGACTACTAAAAGGCAGACTGTGCTGGATAATACAGAATGTTGGATAAGCAAAGGTTGGATAAGCAAGACTCTACTGTATTTATCTAATCATAATCATCATCATCATCTTTATTTATAAACCACCCTATCTCCCTGGAGGGACTCAGGGTGGTTTCCAACACATATGGCAAACATTTAATACCAACAAAGAGACGGCCATAGGAGCATTTAATAGGTTCAAGGGGGGGGGGGGGGGGTTCAGATCTTTGATGAACAATAGGAAGACTTCAAGGTTTTTGGGAAATACTTGCATTTTGTTCATGTTTTTCTAGATATTTCATGTAATTGTAGCAAGTAGCAACTATGCTGAATTTTTTGAAAGCCATCGTTCAAAGAAACCCAGAGGAGAAAAATGTAGGTATGCCAATGTTAAGAAAGAAGGTAATATCTCGGTTTTCTTTTTTATTGCTACTGTATTATTTCTATTTTCTTAATTCTGAAAAACAACATTTCAAAACTTTGGTATCAGAAATTCTTGGCGACAAATAAACAGCCATGATCCTGACCAACACTGACCCACTGAAAGCTGCAAGCAAGAATTCCAACAATGACACAATGACATGCAAGAAGCACAAAGTGAGAATAAAGAATTATGCTTATGAAGAGGCATAAGATTAATTTATTTACAAGTATTTTAAGTCATTCAAATCATTAAAATGTTTTCCTAGGATTTCAAAACTACAACAAAATATCACAAAAATATATACGGAAGCTACATTAGGAATATTTATGTATTTGCTACATCTGTCTGCTTTTTTCTTTGCATCTGTTTGTCTTCTGCTGCATTTTGGTTTATTTCCCAGTCTTGGAACCCATTCTTTAGAATAATTTTATGATGTAGTGCTGGTGAAAGATATACATTAAATGGGTCCTGCGTTATGTGATGTTAGAGAGAAAATAAGATCAAGGAAGAGGAAAAGAAAAAGTGTAGAAAAATCAAGGAAGAAGTAAAATCTCAAGAACACTTTTGAGAAATGTAAGTAGGTTAGTTTGTCTTAGGTAGACAAACTAAGTGTGTAGACCACATTCATTTTGCATGTGAACTATTGGCATGTGAATATGAGAATGGCAGTTATAGGAAGATAGAATAAGAAGTGAAAGATATTTTTACCCCTTTAAAAAGGAAAATCCAATTAAAATGTATGTTGACATTCCGTAGCATCATCTTCATTAAAAGGCATTCCAAAATACTGAATGCTTTCATTGCTTAAATAAATACTAAATCTGTTCTATTAGATTATTTCTTCATTATTCAATTTCATCCCCGAACAATTGAATACACGCATTAAAACAATATTTTTACACTTACCTATAATGGTGGTGCCTGCAACCATGTTGATATTATGGTTATGGCAATGAAAGCAAATGTAGCTGTGCAAGCTGAAATCATTTCGGTCTCTAATATTGTATGTTCATGACATGTATGCCATTCACACATTACATGTTTAACTGTATACTTTTTGGAAACTTCAGATATTCGAAAATTAACTGACTCTGAAAACTGGAAAGATCAAGGGCAGTGGTTTTCAACCTGTGGATCCCCAGGTGTTTTGGCCTACAGCTCCCAGAAATCCCAACCAGTTTACCAGCTGTTAGGATTTCTAGGAGTTGGAGACCAAAAAATCTGGGGACCCAAAGGTTGAGAACCACTGGTCTAGGAGCTGTCATCTTAAAAAGATTCAATTTTCCAAATTCTGAGTGTGTATTTAAAAATGTAATGACTGAACTAACTAAACTAGTGTTAGGCAAATTATTTAGGAACATTCCTATAATATCAAACACAATGGGATTCCAATAGAATTTGTGTGGACTTACATCATTATTTTGCTGATTTTGACTAATCTGGTTAAGGCCACCGTGTTAGGAATTTGGCAGCAGAATATAATTCTTAAAAAGGAAAGAAAAAAATGGCAAAGCATCTTTACTTTTCCTCTGAAGATAGTCGAAAAATAGTCTCTCCCAGGTGTTCTAGCCTCTCCCGTTGTTCCAGATCCTGGTACAAGCCTTTGGGAACTTTATTGAGGCCATAAAGCAATCCGTACAAACAGCCAGCAATAGTTCCAGTCGCACCACTCTCGCCTGTAAAATCAAGCACAAATGAGTGCCTTTTGTGCAATGTTTATAGTGGACTCTGCAGAAGGTGATTCAACAGTGCTTTGTGAAAAGGAAAATAGCCTGTCAAGCAAACCTTGCAAATTCTGGTTTGTCATCAGTAAATGTGAGACCCCAGTGGCACAGCGGGTTAAACTGCTAAACTGCTGAACTTGCTGGCTGAAAGGTCAGCAGGTCGAATCCAGGGAGCAGGGTGAACTCCTGCTGTTAGCCCCAGCTTCTGCCAACCTAGCAGTTTGAAAACATGCAAATGTGAGTAGATCAATATGTACTGTTCCAGCAGGAAAGCAATGGTGCTCCATGCAGTCATGCTGGCCACATGACATCGAGGTGTCTACGGACAACTTCGGCTCTTTGGCTTAGAAATGGCGATGAGTACCAACTTCCAGAGTCAGACATGACTAGACTTAATGTCAAGGGGAAACCTTTACCTTTTTTAAATCAGTAAATGTTTGATTTTTATACCTATATTCATGTAAAAATGTCTCAGGCAGAAAGGGACCGCAAGAAGAAAACGATTAAGAAGCCCTGAGTTAACTAGTACATTTCCCAGTAGCAGAAGACAAGGCATAACAGTTGGTGATATTTCCACTTGTTCTCATGTGACATGCCTCAGGGGGAGATTTGGAGCTTGGGCTGTAAAGTTTTCACCAGCTACTAATGTGGAGAGGAGGCATAACTCATTGGTAGAGCAGAGGCTCTGCTGAGAGAAGGTACGGTGCTTATTTGGAATCTTTATCACTTGGCCCTGCCAGCAGCAACCGCAGAGAAAGCATACTCCATGAGCAAGAGGTCAACTTTTTCACCCTCTCTATCATTCTATAAACAGCAGTGTTCAAAGGTTCTGTTAAATTTCACCACATAACATTTTGCATGCCAGTGGACAAGGAATTATATGGATTTAAATTTCTTGCTTATTCCATATATAAGGGCAGCCTCCTTAAACAGCTGCAAAGGCAAAATAAAGGCAAAGTCTGTTACTACCACAATCTTTCCCTTATTGTGTTAGTAATATCAAACTTTCAATTGGGATCAGGGCCGGTTGATTCTACGAGGCCGCTGACGCGGCCGCCTCGGGCGCTGGCCGCTAGGGGCGCTGTCGAGGCGTCGACAGCGGCCCGTAGCGCCACCAACGCCTCCGGTGTTGGCGCGGGGCTTCAATCCCCACGCCCACGCCAAACCGCTACAAGCAGATAGGCCATTTTGCCCTTAGTCTACAAACTAAGGGCAAAATGGCCTATCTGGCAGTGCGCATGCGCACAGCCAGATAGGCCATTTTGCCCTTAGTTTGTTGACTAAGGGCAAAATGGCCTATCTGTGCTGTGCGCATGCGCACAGCCAGATAGGCCATTTTGCCCTTAGTCTACAAACTAAGGGCAAAATGGCCTAGCTGTGCTGTGCGCATGCGCACAGCCAGATAGGCCTTTTTGCCCTTAGTTTGTAGACGGCGGCCGCAACCAGGAAGTAAGGGCCAAATGGCCTAGCTGTGCTGTGCGCGTGCGCACAGCACAGCTAGGCCATTTCGCCCTTAGTCAACAAACTAAGGGCAAAATGGCCTATCTGGCAGTGCGCATGCGCACAGCCAGATAGGCCTTTTTGCCCTTAGTTTGTAGACTAAGGGCCAAATGGCCTATCTGTGCTGTGCGCATGCGCACAGCACAGATAGGCCATTTTGCCCTTACTTCCTGGTCGCGGCCAGGGCACGCTGGACGGGGGGCGGGGCCAACTCTGGCCCCACCCCCAGCACTATTCGCCCTGGCCCCGCCTCCCACGCAGCGTGGGAGGCGGGGCCAGGGCGTGGGAGGCGGGGCCGGTGGCGGGGGCGCTTTTTAGCACCCCCGCTTAACATTTAAAAATATCTCCGGCCGGCCCTGATTGGGATCCAGAGAAATGCAAGGTGAAACAACTGTGAGAATAGCATTATCTACCATTCTGTCTATGCACTAGTTGTTGCAAGCTTCAAGCCATTCCTAATTTGAGATTCATAGTGAAACCATATTATTTAAAGGCCCCATCTACAGTGCCATATAATGCAATTTGAAACTATAATGTAGATTGGGTTGCTGTGAGTTTTCCGGGCTGTATGGCCATGTCCCAGAAGCATTCTCTCCTGACGTTTTGTCTACATCTGTGGCAGGCATTCTCAGAAATTGTGAGATCTGTTGGAAACTAGGCAAGTGAGGTTTATATATCTGTGGAAGGTCCAGGATGGGAGAAAGAGCTCTTGTCTGTTTGAGGCAAGTGTGAATGGTGCAACTGGCCACCTTGATTAGCATGAATGGCCTTGCAGTTTCAAAGCCTGACTTCTTCCTGCCCCAGGAATACTAGAAATAAGGTAAGGTAAAGGAGTCCCCTGATGTTAAGTCCAGTCGTGTCCGACTCTGGGGGTTGGTGCTCATCTCCATTTCTATGCCGAAGAGCCGGTGTTGTCCGTAGACACTTCCAAGGTCATGTGGCCGGCATGACTGCATGGAAAACCGTTACCTTCTCACCAGAGCGGTACCTATTAATCTACTCACATTTGCATGTTTTCGAACTGCTAGGTTGGCAGAAGCTGGAGCTAACAGCAGGCACTCACTCCACTCCCCGGGTTTGAACCTGGGACCTTTTGGTCTGCAAGTTCAGCAGCTCAGCGTTTTAACACACTGAGCTATTGGAGACTCCATACTAGAAATACTCCTTTCTATATATTAAAATGCCAGCCTTCATTTTTTAACAAACCCTTCATTACCGTATTTCCTCCCTGGATACCATTAGATAGCTTGGCCATTTGAATAAATTCTAATAACACCTCTCAACAAAGGAGTCCCCCAGGCAGTAAGCAGCCAGGCTTTGAAGCTGCAAGGCCATTCAGTGCTAATCAAGGTGGCCAGCTGCACCATTCACACTTGCCTCAATCAGACAAGAGTTCTTTCTCCCACCCTGGACCTTCCTCAGATATATAAACCCCGCTTGCTTAAGTTCCAACAGACCTCACAACCTCTGAGGATGTCTGCCATAGATATGAGTGAAACATCAAAAGAGAATGCTTCTGGAACATGGCCATAAAGCCCGGAAAATTCACAGCAACCCAGTGATTCTGGCTATGAAAGCCTTTGACAACACATATAATCAGGGCTGTAGCCAGAAAAAAAATTCGGGTGAGGGGTTGAAAATTTTGGGAGGGGGGGTTGAACCCCTAACACCCCTCCCCCTCCCCCCTGCTACAGGCCTGTCAATATTTGCTCGAGCTAGTGCTTGCAGTTCTGGAGGGACTCTTAATTTTTTGAATCTCATAGACTTAGCATGGGGATTTGGTTAACCAGTTAAAATTCATGAGAAAGGCAGGTTTTTTTTAACCTGAAAATTTGGGGGGGGGGGGGTTTGAACCCTTAATACACACACACACACACCAGTTACAGGCCTGCATATAATGCATATGAACTGCATTGAACTGCATTTTATGAGTCTACACTCAAACAGCAGTATATGGCAGTGTAGATGGGGCCATAGCTATAAAAATTAAACCCAAAAAATTGCGGGGTTAATGGTATAACATTTGTAATCCTTGTACTCACTGAACAATTTCTATATAAAATAGATAGCTTTTATGTTTGATTGTGGCAAATTAGCTACGTTAAATAAGGATATGAATCTGTAAATTTTAGTCTGGTAGGCAAGAAAGTCCTCAAAAACTGCAGTTTTCCAGGGCTGTTCATGATTATTCTGACGTAAAAGCATATGTTGGGGTTTTAAACATGTAGAACCCTGCTTTTGTGTGGAAATGTTTCTATTTTTGCACAAAATTTGTGTTTTATATAGGAAACTTGTAGGAAAATGCCATTCTACCAGACGTCGACTATAAAGTTGCACTGGAGGACTGCAAGATTCCTATAGATCAGTGGTTCTCAACCTGTGGGTCCCCAGATGTTTTGGCCTTCAACCTCCATAAATACTAACAGCTGGTAAAGAGGCTGGGATTTCTGGGAGTTGTAAGTCAAAATACCTGGGGACCCACAAGTTGAGAACCACTGCATGGCGGATGCCATTTTATGACCCATAGAGATGCACTAGAGCAGGGGTTTCCAAACTAAGGCTCTCAGGATGGATGTGGGCCTCCAAGGTCATTTTCCTGGCTCCCATGGTCACTCTAAGTCTGAAATGACTTGAAGGCACACAACAACAACAACAACAAAACTACTAATAAATGTGATTGTCTCATCAGCCAAAAGCAGGCCCACACTTCCCATTGAAGTACAGTAGAGTCTCACTTATCCAACATTCTGGATTATCCAACACATTTTTGTAGTCAATGTTTTCAATGCATTGTGATATTTTGGTGCTAAATTCGTAAATACAGTAATTACTACAGAGCATTAATATGTAATGAACTACTTTTTCTGTCAAATTTGTTGTATAACATGATGTTTTGGTGCTTAATTTGTAAAATCATAACCTATTTTGATGTTTAATAGGCTTTTTCTTAATCTCTCCTTATTATCCAACATATTCGCTTATCCAACGTTCTGCCGGCCTGTTTATGTTGGATAAGTGAGACTCTACTGTACTGGTAAGTTTATGTTGACTAAAATTGTTCTTCATTTTAAATACTGTCTTTCTTTTTTATGTTTTTTTGCACTATAAATAAGATATGTGCAGTGTGCATAGGGATTAATTCAGTGATCTGGGGGACTATGAACCTAATACTTATTTAAATGTTTGAGGACCCCTGCATTAGAGGATGTAGGGCACATTTACACTGACAGTATAATACAGCATTGAACTGATTTGAGAGAAACCAGTTTAGTTGTATGGGTGATTAGATTGACAGGTCTGAAACTGGTTTGAGACTATAGAAACTGATCTCAAACTGCTCTGCAGGGCTTTTTTCCCATTTCTTGAGCCAGTTCTGGAGCAGGTGTCTACAATCCATATTTTGCTGAGCTCATTTCACCCTAAATTTGGGATACACTGGCATCTGCTATATGCATTATTTGGCTTAAGTCAGTCTTTCCTGCAACTTTTTTTAATTTGCTGTATATTCTTAAATGCACACTGCAATCTGAATTGCCTCAAAGCTGCATAGACAGGACCCTAGTGATTTCTAGAGATGTGTTTTTTCAGGTTAAAAAGTATCATTTTAATTTGAAATTACCCCAGTTCTGTAGGTGTCCTGTGCCCTAATCCCGGTAGATGGCTGTATAATGAAGGGCCCATTACTCACCCCCGTGGAACATGGCTCGGTTGCAGAGCTCTGTCCAGTCAGTACCACATCCCAAGAGAGCATCATATGCAATCATTGGAGCATCATGACCTCTCCTTCCTCCACGACCTTCTGAACTCCATCTCCTGTAAGTCTAAATAGATAATTAACAAGCTTCCTTGGGTGACTTCACTGGCAATGCAAACCAATGCATGCATAACATTCAGCATCATACAAAAATACAACATAAAGTGCACTTCCATATGTATGTATTCTATTGTTTAAAATGTTTTGAACTGTATTAAATCACTTTTTATTTTTTGCATATGCAATCACTATTAAAGATGAAGATGAAGATGATCTGGGGAGGCCCTGCTGGCTGGAACGAGAGACGGGGCCTTCTCAGTGGTGGCTCCCTCCCTATCAACATTAGATCACCCCCCCCCCCCTCCTTCCTAGCCTTCAGAAGGAAAGTAAAAACCTGGCTTTGGGATCAGGCTTTGGGATAATCGCGCAGTGCAGTAATAGATGTGGAATATGTGCAATGACTAAGGAACGGAGTAGAGAAAAGCGGGGTATAAATAGGGTAAATAAATAATAAAGCTAGAACAAGTTTTGACAACTTTGACACAACTTATCTCTTGAATACCAAGCTGAGACACCTGACTAGATCCAAACCTTTGCTACCTGAAACACAGCAGCAAATGGTGATGCTTGTTGAACCCAAGACAAAAAATGTCCAAGGTTAATCAAGTTATTCTGATACATGAAGTAGAAAATTCCACAATTTTCCTGAAATCTGACAGCATTCATTCAATGGTCATGAAAGTTGGTAATAAACATCTTGCTGCCCCTACACATAATGCTATTTGAGGTGGTGTGTCATTCCACCCAATGATAGGGCTGTTATCAAATGAGGACTCCATCACCTTAGCTCAAGATTGTAATGATTTCATTTGCTACTTTTGTATTACTGATATGCCAATTATGGCTACAGATATAGGATAAATCCCTCAGGTCTGCTTTTTTACAGAGATCTACCATTTTTGTATCTGGAAAATTTCGAACACGACTGAACTTTCTTACCAAAGCACACAATTTTTAGAATTTTGCAGATTACTTGGCAACATAAAAAAAACCCGTACATGAATGAAAAATATACCCCCAAATGTACATAAATTTGGGCAGAAATGTCTGCTCAATGGGCAGAAAACAATGCATCGGTGCAGGAAAATATTAAATGTGTAGAGAAGGCATGTATAAAAAACTGAAAAACCATGCAGACTTTACAAAATGAATTTTGCCATGTTTGCTAACGGATGGAATGCATGCTGAAATTAACAGAGTTAGAGAGTTTGTTTTTTTTTTTGCAAAAGTAATCTTTATAGATTTACCCTTCTGCATCATGCCTAGATATTCTCAAAATAAACTCAGGCTTTAAATTAAATAACTGGATTAGGTTAAATTAAATTAATTAGATTCACATAAATTACTTCCTTGGAAGAGAGCTGTGTGTTATTATTGCTTTTGGCAAACATTTTCATCAATTGAACAAAAAATACATTCATTAAAGAATTGGAGAAGAAGAGAGGTCCAGCAGATCAATGATTTTTAATCTGAATGCTCCTGTCTCCTGCACCCACTGGACATCTCTTGCATGCTGTATAGACTTAACATTTCTTTTCATGTACAGTTATAACATCAGGATCTTGAGCACAAACTCTACATATAGCTTTTGTTTTACTGTTTATGCAGGAGATGTATAACACATCTATAAAAGGTGTAATTTTCAAAGCATGACATAGCCAAAAGAAAAAGCACTCAGTGCAATTAATGTTCCCAAAATAAATAAGAAAGCCACTCTGAATATTAATAACATCTTTCTCTTGAAGTACATTCATGATATCATCAGTCACATCTATTTTGATATTTTTTTCCAAACAATTGCCAGCAATTGCTTTCCTTACTGGGACTTCATACCATGTCCTAACCTACTGCATCTGCGCATGGTTTGGTAACTGCACAGTGGCAGATAGGAAGGCACTTCAAAGGGTCACCAGTATTGCACAGAGAATCATTGGTCACCCTCTCGCCTCTTTGGAAGAACTTTATGAGTCCTGCAGCTTTAAGAAAGAACATTCTTAAGGATCCATTTCACCTAGCATATTCCTTTTAAAAAAATTGTTACTTCCTAGTAGACAGTACAGGGTGACAAAGACAAGGACAAACAGGCTTAGAGCCTTTCCACACAGCCATATTACCCAGAGTATCAAGGCAGATAATGCACAATATCTGCTTTGAGCTGGATTATCTGAGTCCACACGGCCATATAATTCAGTTCAATGTGGATTTTATACTGATGTGTGGAAGGGGCCTGAGAGATAGTTTTTATGCTAGAGGTGTAACTTTTGTACAGTGACAATAAAGGTATTCTATTATATTCTAAAATAAGCATTTGAATCAGAGTGGTTCTAGTACACCACGTAACACGATTTTTGTCCCTGGATCATAAATGTTATTTCCTAATTGGTTCTATCATAAAAACATGGAAAAAGTGTATTAAACTGCAAAAAAAACATTGTTTTTATGGGACATCCTCCAACACATTTTGCTATAGTTTTTCAATGAATATCTTATAGAGTTTCAACCAGTTCAACATACCGTATATACTCGAGTATAAGCCGACCCTAATATAAGAGGAGGCACCTAATGTTATGATTGAGCCTCATGGCTCTGTTACTGACAGACGTGGGCGTAAGACTCCTCGAGAGTCAGATACTCTCGAGGAGCGAGAGAGAAAAAGACTGCGAGACATATTTGCAGCACCTTCTGACGAGGAGTCTTTCGAAGGGTTTACGGAGAGAATGGAGGAGGGGCTGGTTAGCTCAGAGGAGGATGAGATGGATTGGACTCGGGTAAGGGAGGAAGTGGGTGCCACTGGTCATGATGGGACAGAAGATGAATGGGGACCTTCAGGATTAGACCCATGGTTTAGCTGGAGGGATGGGACGGGATCCACAGCTGGAGATGCTGTTGGGCGTAGTCAGAGGTGTTCCAGCTCTGACGAGGAAAGTGATGAGGAAACGCCCGGGTTAAGGAGGACAGCTGACAGTGATGAAGATTTGTAACTGGCATAAAATGGGGCTTGGGAGCAATTGCAAATTGCGTTGGGCAAGGTAATCTGGGCAAACGCTTGGGATCCGTGTGTGTGTGGGACGCTTCCCTGAAGACTTGTGTGCTTTCCTGTGCTGTGACGTAAGTTGATTGGAATCCAGGGTCAGACGGCGGGAGGGATTGTGTGGGCATTTGTTTGTGCAAACCTGTGCTTACTCTTATTAGCTTGACCCTCCGTCGTCTTCTTGACGGACGCCATCTCCTGCTTTGAGAACTCGGACTGAACTGACCACGGCTTGTCTTCCCCCCCTTCTTGGACTTGGAAAAACTACAAACGTCTGCTTCTGGCTTTGATCTACGGAACGGAACTGGTCTACTCAACTGCTACAATCCTTGGCTGTTTTACTCGTGTTGGAGATCCTGTTTGCTGTGTGTGTGGGGGAGCGACGCAAGTTACTCTAAGCACAGTGTTGGCAGCAGAGAGGAATCTGCTGCCAATTAGTTGCATTCTTTGTATCTTTTGTTCCTTGGCTTTCGTTTCGTTTATACCCAGGCTGACGCAAGCAGTTTGTTTTTACCCGGATTAAACTCCGGTTTAATCCGGTTTATCTTTTGAACATTTACTTTTGCCCCTTTTTGCTCCTAAAGGCAAAAACTGCCTGGCCCTTGTGTTTTACGGGCATTTTTGAGTTCTGTAATCTAATAAACTCTGTTACTTTGAATCTTGTGGCGTTCTGTCCTTGACAGATTGCCCAACGCCCATAAAAAGTTTATTGCAGCAATAAACCCGTCAGGAAGACGATGGATGAGTTACGGGCCAAAGTAGACCAATTGCAAACGGCTTTTACCGTTAGCCAAACAGCTCAGGCTGTGAAAGGACATGTTTTGACTCCTGAACGCTTTGACGGAACCAGGTGCAAGTTGCCAACCTTTTTGGGACAAGTGGAGCTTTATTTTTCTCAGCTCAGTGCTCATGCTTTTCCTACAGACACTAGCAAGGTGGCCTTTATTTTGAGTTTGTTGACCGGTCCCGCAGGACAATGGGCCACTAATTTAATTTTGGGAAATGACCCAGTCAAGGACAATTTGAATAATTTCAAAAAGTTGTTAACTGATACTTTTGGGGATCCTCTCCGCACGGAGAACGCTGGGTGGGCTCTGTATCGGTTGAAACAGGGAAAGGGGACTGTTTTGGATTACTTAAATAAGTTTAACCTGTATCGCCACCAGCTGGATTGGGGGGAAAATGCATTCATGCTTTTATTTACTGCCGGGTTAAGTGATATGCTCCAAGATGAATTAGCACGCTTGGAGCCGGCTGAAAGCTGGGACGCCTTAGTAGCTAAGGTGCTGCGTTTAGACGCAAGGTTCGAGGCTCGTAAACACTCAAAAGCAATGTGTGCGCCACCCATGCATGTAACCAGGGCACCTGTGGTGATGGGGAAAGAGCCCATGGAGCTTGGGGTCTTTAAAAAGCTGTCTACAGAGGAAAAGAGCCGTAGGAGGCAGCTGGGCTTGTGTTTGTACTGTGGGAATGCTGGGCATTTTGCCAAAGATTGTAATGTGAAACCTTCCCAGCTTTCGGGAAAAGGCCAGCCCTAGTGCGACGTGAGTCCAACGCACTAGGGCTCCTCAAGCAGTCAACTGAGGGGAGGAAGCATGTTTTCGTACCCATTACATTATCTGTTGGGGGAAGGGAACTTGTTTCTACTTTGGCACTGCTGGACTCAGGGGCTACGGTCTCCTATGTAGATATTGAGTTTGCTAAGAAGCATGGCATTCCTAGAGTGCGCAAGGCATGCGACGTGTGGGTGGAAGGAGCAGATGGGAGACTGCTGGAGACTGGGGTGGTTAACCATGAAACCTCAGCAGTAACGTGGGAGGTGCAGGGAGTAACGGGAACGTTTGTGTGGGATATTACGAGCTTGCCTAGATATGATGTGATCCTGGGGATGGATTGGCTAGCTGTAGTAAACCCACAAGTAGATTGGGCAACACGTAAAGTGATCTTAAAGAGGCAGGATTGTTGCACTCTAAATGTTACTCATTCTGATATGGAGGGAGTGCCTGCCGAGTATGGGGAGTTCTCGGATGTATTTTGTAAAAGAGAAGCGGACAAATTACCACCGCACAGGCCATATGATTGCGCCATCAAGTTGGCAGAAGGTGCGAAACTGCCAGCAGGGAGGCTGTATGCCTTGACTGTACCGGAAAGGCAAGCTTTGCGGGAGTTTCTAGATGAAAATTTAGCCAAGGGGTTTATTCGCCCATCTAGTTCTCCAACTGCGGCACCAGTATTCTTTGTAGCCAAAAAGACTGGGGAACTTAGGCTGGTCTGTGACTATCGGATCCTAAACAAATACACCATTCGGGATAGGTACCCGCTCCCTTTAATCTCGGAACTGTTATCAAGGGTGCAAGGGGCTAAGGTCTTTACCAAGCTTGACCTGCGGGGGGCCTATAACTTAATCCGTATACGGGAAGGGGATGAATGGAAGACGGCATTTAACACGTGTTTCGGATGCCACGAGTTCCGAGTCATGCCTTTTGGGCTTTGTAATGCTCCTGCGGTATTCCAGAGGTTCATGAACGATGTGTTCAGGGACCTAATTGACCAATTTTTAGTGATTTATTTGGATGATATCTTGATTTTTTCTAAGGACGAGAAAGAACATCGTCAACATGTCAAGCAGGTTCTGCACCGACTGCGGGCTAATGGGCTTTTCGCCAAGGCTTCCAAGTGCGTCTTTCATGTGCCTGAAGTGGAGTTCCTAGGTCATGTAGTGTCAGGTAGGGAACTTAAAATGGACCCACATAAGGTTGACGCCGTCAACTCATGGCAGGAGCTGAAGACTAAGAAGGATGTACAAAGGTTCTTGGGTTTCGCTAATTACTACCGGGAGTTTATTCCGAATTTTGCAAAGCTCACGGTACCTTTGACGCAGCTTCTGCGCAAGAAACAGCCATTTGTGTGGGGGCGGGAAGCTCACGAGGCGTTTTTACAACTAAAGTCTAGTTTTCAATCGGACAACATACTAACCCATCCTGATGTTGACAGACCGTTCGTGGTAGAAGCGGACGCTTCTAGCTACGCGTTGGGGGCTGTATTGTCTCAGAAGGATTCCTCAGGGACCTTGCGTCCCTGTGGATTTTACTCGCGGCAACTAACACCCTTCGAGCAGAACTATACCATATGGGAGAAGGAGTTGTTGGCGATTAAGGTGGCGTTTGAGGTGTGGCGGCACTGGCTTGAAGGGGCACGGCACCAGATCGTGGTCAGATCTGATCACAAGAACTTAGAGCACTTGCAAACAGCAAAGAAGTTAAACCAGCGTCAAATCCGCTGGGCTTTGTTTTTCTCCAGGTTTAACTTCAAGGTGCAGTTCGTGGAGGGGAAGGCAAACTTGCGGGCCGATGCTTTATCCCGCAAGCCGGAATTTAAGACCAATGAGCAGGTAGTATGTCAGACCATCTTGCCTACTGCCTCTCTGTGTGTTGTAGATAATGAGCTTGGGTTACATGACCAGATCCTTGAGGCTCAGAAGGATGATGTGTGGACTCAGGAGCAACTGATGCTGCTCTCTGCAGGTAACCGTACCATACTGCCGCATCTCCAGGATCAAGACGGGGTATTGGTGCGTAGGGGGCAGGTTTACGTACCAGTGGGGACCCTCAGGTTGGAGGTGATTAGAGCCCACCATGACGAACCCATGGCTGGGCACTTTGGCAGGTTCAAGACCGTACAGCTTATCACCAGGAGCTACTGGTGGCCAAAGATGCGGCAAGACATTCTGCGCTTTTGTGACAGCTGCGCCGTTTGTCAGCAGAGTAAGACGCCTGTTGGGCGCCCTAGAGGGTTGTTATCGTCTTTACCTGTTCCGGAGAGGCCATGGCAAATCATTTCCATGGATTTTATTTCAGATTTGCCTAAGTCTGGGGGTTATACTTGTATTTGGGTGGTGGTGGATTTATTTAGTAAACTGGCTCATTTTATTCCTTGTTCAACCATTCCGGCGGCCCCTACGTTGGCCTTACTATTTACAAAGCACATCTATCGTTTGCACGGAGCACCCGAGGTGATTATTTCAGATAGGGCTCCGCAATTTGTGTCACGCTTTTGGAAACACTTCCATGAGTGTTTGGGGACTAAGTTAAACGTGTCTTCAGCTTTCCATCCGCAAACGGATGGACAGTCGGAACGGGTTAATGGGCTCTTAGAGCAGTATCTGCGTTGTTTTTGTTTAGATCAACCCACGGCTTGGGTAAAGTGGTTACCGGTGGCGGAATTTGCTTACAACAATGCGGTGCACACGTCTAGTCAGCATACGCCATTTGAGCTAACTTATGGTTTTCACCCACGGGGAGGTGTGGCGCCGTCGACCAATGTGGTCTCTTCGGACCCTGTGTACCGCTCTTCGGAAATGGCTGCATTGCATGATGTTGCCCGTCGCTTACTGTTGGAAGCTAAGGCAACGCAGAAGACTCAGGCTGACCGCCACAGGCAGGCAGGGGAGGAGTTGGAAGAAGGGGATTTGGTGTGGTTATCTTCCAAACATATTAAACAGGCTGGGGGAAAGTTTGCGCCTCGGTATTTGGGTCCCTTTCCTATCGTTAAAAAGATTTCTTCTGTTGCGTTTCGTTTGCGTTTACCGTCTAGTTTAAAGGTCCATCCAGTCTTTCATCGTTCGCTGTTGAAACTTGATACCTCTAGTCGTCGTGGTGCTATAGCGGAGGGTATCACTGCCACTTCTCCGCCATCGGGGGAGGAGGCCTTTGTGAGAGGGGATAGTGTTATGATTGAGCCTCATGGCTCTGTTACTGACAGACGTGGGCGTAAGACTCCTCGAGAGTCAGATACTCTCGAGGAGCGAGAGAGAAAAAGACTGCGAGACATATTTGCAGCACCTTCTGACGAGGAGTCTTTCGAAGGGTTTACGGAGAGAATGGAGGAGGGGCTGGTTAGCTCAGAGGAGGATGAGATGGATTGGACTCGGGTAAGGGAGGAAGTGGGTGCCACTGGTCATGATGGGACAGAAGATGAATGGGGACCTTCAGGATTAGACCCATGGTTTAGCTGGAGGGATGGGACGGGATCCACAGCTGGAGATGCTGTTGGGCGTAGTCAGAGGTGTTCCAGCTCTGACGAGGAAAGTGATGAGGAAACGCCCGGGTTAAGGAGGACAGCTGACAGTGATGAAGATTTGTAACTGGCATAAAATGGGGCTTGGGAGCAATTGCAAATTGCGTTGGGCAAGGTAATCTGGGCAAACGCTTGGGATCCGTGTGTGTGTGGGACGCTTCCCTGAAGACTTGTGTGCTTTCCTGTGCTGTGACGTAAGTTGATTGGAATCCAGGGTCAGACGGCGGGAGGGATTGTGTGGGCATTTGTTTGTGCAAACCTGTGCTTACTCTTATTAGCTTGACCCTCCGTCGTCTTCTTGACGGACGCCATCTCCTGCTTTGAGAACTCGGACTGAACTGACCACGGCTTGTCTTCCCCCCCTTCTTGGACTTGGAAAAACTACAAACGTCTGCTTCTGGCTTTGATCTACGGAACGGAACTGGTCTACTCAACTGCTACAATCCTTGGCTGTTTTACTCGTGTTGGAGATCCTGTTTGCTGTGTGTGTGGGGGAGCGACGCAAGTTACTCTAAGCACAGTGTTGGCAGCAGAGAGGAATCTGCTGCCAATTAGTTGCATTCTTTGTATCTTTTGTTCCTTGGCTTTCGTTTCGTTTATACCCAGGCTGACGCAAGCAGTTTGTTTTTACCCGGATTAAACTCCGGTTTAATCCGGTTTATCTTTTGAACATTTACTTTTGCCCCTTTTTGCTCCTAAAGGCAAAAACTGCCTGGCCCTTGTGTTTTACGGGCATTTTTGAGTTCTGTAATCTAATAAACTCTGTTACTTTGAATCTTGTGGCGTTCTGTCCTTGACACCTAATTTTACCACAAAAACTGGGGAAACTTATTGACTCGAGTATAAGCTGAGGGTGGAAAATATTGAGGCATCAGTAGGATAAAGGTTTTTCAATATTTACCGTATTTCAAAGAAAAACAGTAAACTAGCTCTGTAAGTGGAAAAGTAGGGTCAATAAAACAATATGGTATTAACAATAACATATTAATAATAATAATAATAATAATAATAATAATAATAATAATAATAATAATAATAATAAACTTCATTTGTACCCTGCCCTATCTCCCCATGGGGACTCAGGCCAGCTTCCAACATAGTAACAGGCAAATATTCAATGCCTATATAAGCAATGCAAAGCTAGATATAGATTTATAATTATATATACTAATTTCACATATGCATTTCCCCCTGAAACATTTGCAAATCCTCTCTCTCTATATATGTGCATTTCCCTCCAGCAGTATTTGCAAGACTTATATTTTTATGTTTATATCTATCTGGAAATCTGTGTGTATGTGTGTGTGTGCATTTCCCCTGCAATATTTGCAAGCCATACAAATCTATATTCATATCTATCTATCTAGACATTTCTCTATATATAGATAATTATATCTGTATAGGATTTGCAAAGACTTGCAAAAATATGAGGTGAAAATTCATATATAAAATAATGTATACGCATAGATACAGATATACAGGTACGTTGAAATCTCTAGATATCTATATGTATATAGGGTTTGCAAAGACTTGCAAACATATGAGGGGGAAATTCATATATAAAATTAATATATATAAATAGATACAAATATAAAGGTACATAGGGATTGCAAAGGCTTGCAGGGGGAAATGCCTATATATCTGTAGCAGAGATTAACAAATATTTCAGGGGAAAATGCTTTTATAAGATTAATGGGTATATATATATATATATATATATATATATATTCTTCTTCCTGACTTGCAAAGGCTTCTTTCCCTTTTCAAAACATTCCCTTGGTTAAGAGCAAGGGAGGCTTTGGAAAAGTAAACACTGATAAGGGAGGGTAAGATGAGAAATAAATATATCATATATTGCAAGCAAAAGCCTCTGGCTTCCTCTGCCAGCTTGACCTTGACCCGATTATAACCCGGGGGAGGCCTTTTCAGCTCATAAATAAGGGCTGAAAAACTTGGCTTATCTTTGAGTATATACGGCAGTTTGTGGCAGCTGCAAAAATGAAGCTTCTGGAGTATAAAAACTACTTTCAAAGTAAGTATTGCACAATTAAACAATAAATAACACTTTCAAATCAGGAACATAATTATTTTCAAATTTTGTTACATAATGTTATGAGTCTGAGGGTGTTTTTACACTACACAGCTATAACACTATGATTCTACTTTAATTGCCATGATTCCATATCATGTAATTTACAGTTTAAGGAGAAGCATTTTGAGTTCTCAGACACAGAGTTCTAGTGGCCATCCAGCCTCTGTTTAAAAACCTACAAAGAATGAGACCCTGCCACACTCTGAGCAGCATATTCCATTGTGAAATAGCTCTTACTGTTAGGAAGTTCTTCCTAATGTTTAGGTGGAATCCCTTTTCCTGTAGTTTCAGTCCATTGCATCATATTCTAGTCTCTGAAGCAGCAAAAAACAAGCTTGCTCCATCTTCATTATGACATATTTAAACATGGCTAATTGGCTATCATGTCCCCTCTTAACTTTCTCTTCTTCGGGCTAAACACTAAATTTGGTTTAATTAATTCTGAGTGGGTCCTTAAGTAACAGAGTTATTGTACCCATTGGAAGCTAGCTTGCAAGAGAAAAAGACAAGCAAAACCGAAAACAATGTATCTGGTTGATCAATCCTAACTGAGAATTTTCTCATGGATGTCATACACTGAGAAGTATGAAGTCTAGTACAGTGATGAAGTCTGAAGATTGGAGTCAAGGCAAGCCGTATGGCTGAGGTGCCCATGGAGTTCCAGCCATAATAAAAATGATTCTCTTTTTTGTTTGAGTAACTCTTCAATTAAGAAAAAGATAGTGTAGCAAATAGAGCAAAGAAAAGCAGAATACCTGCAAGGTTCTGGGGATCTAGAATGGAGTTAGGAAAATTGCAAACTGGAACTGCCAGCAAATGGGCACCAACACTTTATCTGTTTCACTAACAAAATGTGCCAGAAAACTTCTAGGCAGCTCTTTGCAGCCAGAACAGCATCATCCAACCTAATGCTGTGTAGCAGGGCCAACTTGATAATTAGGCAGAGTGAGGCAATTGTTTCAGTTGAAAGATGCAAGTGTCTGCTAGGTGTGGGCACAGAGGTGTGACTCATGGTTTGCCTTGCAATCCAAGCCAGGGCAGGTCCAAGGGAATTTTCAAGTATAGGCGAACAGAAATTTTGCCCCCGCCCCCCCAAAACCAATCACTGAAAAATAAAAGCGTTGGATAAGTGAAAATGTTGGATAATAAGGAGGGATTAAGGAAAAGCCTAAATAAAGAGCAACACTCTGAAAATGGGAAATCCAGACAGAAAGCAATCAGGGCCAACTAACACCCCCCAACCAAGGATGCTCCCAGGGAGGAAGCAGCCAGGTTTTGAATCTGCGAGGCCATTAAATGCTAATCAAGCTGGCCAATTGCAACATTCACACTAGCCTCAGACAAGAGCTCTTTCTCTCACCCTGGACATTATTCCACAAATAAACCCCACTTGCCTTGCTTCCTAGACTTCCTACAGTCTACAGAATGGAATTAATTATATATACGTTTTTAAGGTTTTTATAATGTGTTTTAACAATGTTATTAATGGATCTGTTTATATTGCTTTGTTTTTACGATTGCATTTTGGGCATTAAATTTTGTCAATTTTTGTAAGCTGCCCTGAGTCCCCTCGAGTGAGAAGGGTGGGGTATAAATGTTGCAAATAAATAAATAAATACAGAAGAGGAGGAGGAGGAAGCGATGGCTGCGGCAGCTGCTGCGGTGGCTGTGGGCAAGGCCACACACGCCTCCTGGAAGGCAGGCCCACAACACCACGTGGCAGCTGTGGGCAAGGCACGCACGCCGCCCGGAAGGTGGGCCCACGCCGGCACACAGGGCAGGCCCACGCTGGCGTGGGTCCGTCTTCCGGGCGGCGAGCGTGCTCTCCAGCCGCTGTAACCGGCGGAAGGAAACTTACTTCCACCAGTTACAGCGGCTGGAGAGTGAGCTCGCTGCCCAGAAGGTCCAGGCCGGCCGGAAGGTGGAGTCATCTTGTAAGGGGCACCGTTGAGGTGCTCCCACGTGCGCCTCAACATGCATGCACGCATGCATGCGCGTGCATCCAGGAGCACCTCAACGGCGCCCCCTACAAGATGGCGCCACAGACAAGTGCCTAGTTGGCCTCGTGGCTGAACCGCCTCTGATCCAGGCTCATCACACCCTCCAAGTGTTTTGTGTGACTTTTGGCCCAGGATGATGGAAAGTGTAATCTGAAACATATGGAATAAATGAAAAAGATTATGCTAGAATCACTGTGTAATGTTACAGTAATTTTCTGTTGCTGTTTCTGTTACAGCTCCTCACTTTCTCCCTAGTCAAAGTATTTTGCCTGCTAGTGATAAGGTTCTGCCAGACTGAATGCATGCTCTCTGCCATCCTTTCCTTCTGTTCTGCTTCTGAGATTTTGCCATTTGACTTCTTTTAGTTGCAGGAGTTGTGTCCATTCCATTTGCAATTAGCAATCATATTTGTAGCCTCATATCTGCTAGCCGTTGCCATCTACCAGACTGATCATGTGCTAATTTCCAAACGTGGAGCTTTTACTTTATTCTCATTTGGAACCCAACTCCTCTACAAGATGGTTCAAGCTAAATCCACAATACCTTTGTTTTTGATCTTAATTTCTTGGGTCAGTAGAACCCTATATCAGTGGTTCTCAACCTGTGGGTCCCCAGATGTTTTGGCCTTCAACTCCCAGAAATCCTAACAGCTGGTAAAGTGGATGGAAATTCTGGGAGTTGTAGGCCAAAACACCTGGGGACTCATAGGTTGAAAACCACTGTCCTATATACTCATGTACAAATTTATAAATTTTAGTAAAAAAATGACCCCAAATCCTGTTCAACTTATCCATAGGTTAATGTAAGTATTGTACCTTAACTCTAGTCAAAAAGGGACCGTCTCATTCTCTGAGTAGAGTGGCAAAAAGGCAGGAGCTCAGTTTTTTTGGAAAGAACCTGAAAGAAACATCAGCCCTTCTACTTTTTCCACTTCTGGCTTTTTCGAATGCCTGGGTGGGAAAATGTCATTGGCAGCCAGGGGTGACTAGCCCACTAAGTTGATGCTGGCACTTTCTCCTCTCCATAGAGTAACCCTCAACTTATCCGTGGATCATATCAAAGTCTATTACTTTGGCCTCCAAACTTGCCCTGTACTCATATAACAGGTGAACTCATACTTGACTATATAAAACTAGAGATTTACAACTGATATATGTATTTGGAAAAGCATCAGACACAGAACCAAGCTATATAGATGCACACCTATACTTTACAGACACACAACTATATCAGTGCATCTAAAAATATATATTGAAGGATTTACCTTTTCTCTTTCCTCTGCATCATAGTTGTCAGGAAAGCAAGGTTTATTCTGGTTATCTTCATTAATTTCTCTCTCCTCCAAATAAAACTGCCACTTTGCTTCAAAGTAAAACCAATGCTCCTGATATTCTAGATGCAAAACAAGTGAACTGTGATACATTTCTTCTTGAAAAGAATATTTCAACGTCATAAGCAATTGTTAGTGGCAAATGACAACATTCAATTTACAGGGATCCCATAAAGACAATGTAAGACATCCAACAAATTATCACAATAGCAATCTAGGATATTAAACCTTTAACTAAAAAGATAGGGGCCCTCTACGGTCTGGAAAAGCAGAATATTGAATCTGTTATAGATTTTAAGGCCCACTGATCCTATATGACTGCATAGGCACACATAGGTGTGTTTAATATCAGGATTATATGCAGTGTTTATCGACAAGTTACATGGTGAAAACCCAACCTTATACATGTCTACTCAGATGTGTAAATCCCTTGGGTTCAGTGGAGTTTCATCCCACGTAAGTGGATATAGGCTTATAGCTTTAGTAAGAAAATAAATACCACATTTTGAGCAATATCTCAACTTCTGCATAAGTTCAAAAGTGGCTAACAAAAATCAAATTGTGTATTAATAATCCAAGTATGACAACATTGTACTTTTTCCATTCTAAGACACACTTTTCCCCTATATATGCACCTCTAAAAATGGAGTGCATCTTAGCATCACAGGTGTATCCTATGTATTTCTGTTGCTGAAGATGGTACTGAAATTAGGGTGTGTCTTACAATCTATGTCATATTGCAATCAGAGAAATACGGTAGTTTTTAGAAACCACAACTGAATCAGTTAATTAAAGATAACAAGCCAATGGTTAAAATCCATGAAAAGAGCAGTCTAGTCATTAAAAAGTGGGGACCAGTTATCATATGAATAAACATCACTATATGCAATTAAAAGTCAGACATAGCAGGATAAATCCAGTGCGGTGACTACCTGACACAATACAGAAAAGATGCAAAGATATTTAAATATTTGGTCAAGGAAAAGGATTTCTTCATGAATGTAAGGGCACCTGGAGACGGCATGCCAATTAAGACTTTAACTGATTGACAGCTTCATGTGTGTGTGTGTATGTGTTTCCGTCCACCCACCCATCTGTCTGTGTTTATCTTTTATGTCCAACTCCATTTAGTTGAGCCCCATGAAACTTTCAAAATGTTTTTGTTTGTATTTATGGGAGTCAATTCCTGTTAAAAACCGATTGGTGTGCAGTTCCCACATCAAGATTGCTGAGCATAGAAAATGCTCACTCTTCTTTATGGTCATTATGCTTTTACCTGCCATGTGCCGAATGGTCTTTTTGCAATAGTCTTCAGCCATTGGGACAACCTTCATCATTTCTCTTCCCCATTGGACCAGTGGCTTTCCTTGTATTGCATATGAAACAAAGAGAGCTGTGCACAGTGATCCCAAAAACCCTGTAATAAGCATTAAAAGATGCTTGTGATTGTGGTAAAAAAAGGAAGAAATACCAAGATAATTCATCAAAAGGTGTAAATAAGTTAACAGGTGCAGCTAAAAATAGACACATGGAGTTTAAGGAAACCCACTTTCAAAGCTTTGATATTTTTCAATAATATTTTTGTATCAACAACCCGGGTGTTAAAACTAATCCCAGAAATTGCGTTTTTGTAATTAGTGAGACTGCTGATAAAAGTACGAGTCAAAAAATTAAGGGAACAACCTAAGTGAAGATAGATTTACTTGAAACTGGTTCACTACCTGGAAAGATCAAAATATCCCCAGTATCACATGTTATATATTGGTGCATGTGTGTATATACTTTTCGGCTCAATGATTATAATGTGAGAATGGGAAGCACTGGTTCCATCATTTGCTGAATGCAAAGCTCTTTAACATCATATGCAAATTGGCTTAATTTCCCTAGGTCTTACCTGTAGGATGATTGTGAGTCATGCGTCCAACTTCAATGCTCACTTCAATGAGAGATTCCAGTCTATCAGGCTTCCAGTATTTCATCCCCAAGCACATGGCTTTTGTGGCGGCTCCAAATCCTGAACCTACAATATGACAAGAAAAAGTAAAGACAAGGTGTACAGCAATAAAATGGACTGTGTATGATCTAACAGGTAAACTATCAGAGTGATTTTTCAAAGGTAGTAGAGAAGAGAGGATATACTGGTGCCATGGCTCTGGTCCCTCATACTGTAACATTAGTAATATGGATTATTCCCATGTCCGAGATCAAGAGATACAGTTTATAGGTCAAAGACAACTGTTCCCCAGTTACCTTGACAACTTGATAAAAAGTTTCCTGCAAAACCTAAGAGGTCTTCCCTTCCCCTCAATACAAACCATCTTTAAGGAGGCAAGATTACTGCAGTCCACTATCATGATGTGGCAATGTGTGTCAATTCTAGGACAGGAACTCCATCCTCATGGTGGTGGTGGTGGTGGTGGTGGTGATAATGATGATGATGATGATGATTGTATTTCTTACCTGCCTCTCTTTGTAGCTCGAGGTGGGTTACAACATAGTTAAAACACATAATTATTACGAAGATTCTATACATAGACGTATTAAAATGTATTTCTATAAAAGATACATATTAAAATGTATTTCTATAAAATACATATTAAAATACACAGAACATGAGTTTATAATTAATCATTAAAAGTAGCTGGGTAGGTGTGCCGGAGGAGATAGTTCTTTAGATGGATTTTAAATTACGACAGCTCATTTAGCTCGGATTATTGAATTGCATTGTGACTGGGAAAACGTTGGGGGCCTAAGAACTGTTTGTAGCCCAAGGAATTGGGACGCAAGCGGACACTAACATGTACATGAATGGAGCAATGTACCACCAACTTTAATAGAGCAATGCACCACCAACTAATATGCAGCAATGCACCACCAACTTTACACAGAAATAAGATGGTTGCATCTCTGTCCACTGAGATCTAGAGGTGAAATTTTGGGTAGGAGTATTTAAAGCTTGGTCATCCCCTTCTACCAATAGTAAAGGAAAGGATGAAGTTAGCACGTTCCTTCCCCAAGTGTAGCTAATCCAGAGCAATGAGAAAGAGAAGAGGCTGACATCTGTAAAATCCTGAGCTAGATTGCTGTTTCGTTTTTTAGTGCTCACAGCAATCTATTCCCTGTGCTCCTGACTGGAGACTGATTAGTTGGGAAGCAGGGAAAAGAGGGCATGGCAACCTGGCTTCTGTGAAAGACAGCAATGTTGCTCATATTTGAATTATAATGCCCCAGCTTCCAGTTCAATGAACAAGGTGGCTCATGGTGAATTACGCTATCCATAACAATTTAGTATTATATCTACAGACTTGGCACACATACCCAACACGACTAGCTTTGAATACTGGCACGGCCTGGGGCAAATTGACCCACAAAGAGCACTGTGAACCCAACCAGTGATGGATCTGGACCACAATTGGCACATATATCCAACATGACCAACTTTGAATACTGACAGGGTTTAGCGCAAATCGACCCAAAATGTTGGGTTATTATTCAAGCATAATGAAAGAGCACTGTGAACCCCATCAACAATGGATCTCGCCCAAACTTGGTATACATACCCAACATGACTAACTTTGAATACTGGCAGGGTTTGGGGCAAACTGACCCATGATGTTTGAAATTGTAGTTCACCCACATCCTTATGCATTTTCTAATGGAAGCATTCAAAAAACAAAAGCAAACAATATTTCTTATAAATAGCATTACAAAAGACTAACCTAGGCACTGCCTGGTATCTGAGTTAATTTCCAAATAAAAAGAAATACATTTCTGCTTAAAACTGCACAAAAATTTTGTAAACAGTCATTTGGGCTTCATCTGGTGTAGTCTGCATGCCCCTGCACACACACACACCCACACCCCGATGCCACTGTTCTCCCATCCAAATACTAACCAGGCCTGACCTTGCTTAGCTTCCAAGATGAAGCACAGTATAACCATAGGCTCTAGTGATTCCCTGTTCTGTGCCCATCTATGTTAAGAGTATTGTTCTTCTTTCAAAGGCCCCATCCATTTTCCTTTTGGACTAGTTCTGATGTAATGGTCAAGAGACATGACATATGGCTTATGGGCAATTAAACACCATATTTAAAGAAAGATATGATAGAAGGCACCCACTTTATATTGTGACTCAGATGTTCAGTTGTGATCACTTAATCCACATGTAATCTTTCTTATATTTGTTTGGCATCATCTTCACTTTGCCTAATATGTATTTGTGTTCTGAGAATGGTTCACATGAGCAAGGAATTCACAGCAACTAAGAATAAAAGGATGTGTGTTATGTCAAGCTCCATGGCTTTGCTGTAATGAAAATTCACCACCTGGCTATTTTTCTAACTTAATGGAATTAAAGAGAAATTTCTCTGTCGCAGAATACTAGGCTTGGAAAATCCAGTCACTGCTAAATGAATCACCCTAGACCTAATTCATAATCCCAATTGGCTATTTTATAGCCTTGAAATTAATAGTGAGGATATTTCAGTATTGAAACATCCTTGCCTCAAGATAGACCTTAAACTGAAGCACTAACAAACAACCAATGGTGTTCTTTCTTGCATACGCTTTAGCCGATTTGTCTCTGAGTAGCATTGCTGTTAACTGGCCAGACATTTTGTAACCGTTGGGAATGGGGAAATCAGACTTCTCTGCTGCTGTATGTTAGAATATAGCACAAGCCAAGCAGCCCTCATAGCTTCTGTCTTTTAAAATCTTGCTGCTCCTCCTCAAACCTCCGCACCTGTCACCTGAACTGGCTGCCTAGTGATAGGGCTGTCCATCCAATTTACTTTGTTTCATTTAACTAGCAACTCTTTCATTTCCAATATCAAGTTGCTCATCCTTTTATTCTACCCTATCCTCTGTTCAGAGCCCCCAGTGGTGCAGTGGATTAAGCCGCTGTGCTGCTGAACTTGCGGACCGAAAGGTTGGCTGTTCGAATCTGAGGAGCGGGGGGAGCTCTGCTGTTAGCCCCAGCTTCTGCCAACTAAGCAGTTTGAAAACATGCAAATGTGAGTAGGTAGGTAGATACCGCTCCAGTGGGAAGGTAACAGTGCTCCATGCAGTCATGCCAGCCACATGACCTTGGAGGTGTCTATGGACAATGCTGGCTCTTCAGCTTAGAAATGAAGATGAGCACCAACCCCCAGAGTCGGACACGACTAGACTTAATGTCAGGGGAAAACCTTTACTTAGCCTCTGTTCAGCTAACATTGCTACTCTTTGGTGTAAATGAGCCTCGGTGTTCATTTAAATTGTCCATACTGGACAGACCCTAACCCCCTAAAATTTTCCTAGGGCTTGTTCCTCCTATCTTTCAAAATCTCTACCTTTCTTGATAGCACTGTTCCTCTCATATGATAGTGTTCAAGCCATATTTCCTGGGACCGAAGTTTTCCTACTCCCTTTCTCAACTGGAACTCCAGAGCATCCTTGCATTATTTGAGTTGTGGCCCATATGGCGCATCTCCAGGCTATCTAAAGGGCCATACATCAGAAGGAGCACACACCAGTTTCCACCAACTTGGCCTTCTTCTCAGTGTCTGTTCTCAAGCTTTGGAGCCCCCTCCCTCCCCAGGGAGGATAGAATTGCTCCCTCTTTGCCATCTTTCCACCAGCAAGCAAAAACTGTTCTGCTTTCCAACAGGCTTCCAAGAAGTGCCAGAAGGGCTTTTACCAATGTACTGTTTTATTGACTTATCTTTTGTCTCTTTGTGTTATTGAAAAGATTTTGATTCTATAGACAAATTAAATCAATTTTAACAAGATCAAAGTCAAGTAGAAATTGATAAATTGGAACAACAACAGAGTGGTTCCCAAATGGAGGGCCACCAGGGAGAAGTGTATCCAAAATGGTTGGATGGACTGGCGGTAGCATTTGTCAAGAAGAGATTAGGAGACTCAACCCTCAAATGGCAACAGGGGGATCCTGTAAAATGGATGTCAAGAAAACCATTAAAGGCTTTGGCGTCTGCAAAAGGATAAAAATGGACAATATCTCAAGACTTGTTGGATAAGAACACTGTTATTGCTCTACATACCAGTATACTCTTTATAATGCTTAATCCCTCACTTAAGAATCTCTGGACAATAGAGGAGTTGCTACCCCCTCATTATATTTGGATTGATGATAGTGTTATATAGTGGATTTTTGTCTGCGCAATACTAATTTACCACTAGATTGAAGTAAACTTTTAGATTATTCAGACAATAATTTCAGACAACAATTAAAATTTGATAAAGAGTTAAAAGAGCAGAAGACAAGAACATGGAATAATACAGAAACTGTAAGAAGATATGACTGTTGGGTTTAAAATTAAATGGCAATATTGCTTCTCTTTTTGTTATTGAGAGGTGTATGGAATTTGTAACATTTTAAGTAATGTGTGTAAGGGTAGTAGTGATGAAGAATCATATGTAATAACTGTAATTTTGTATAATGTTTCTCTTTCCATCCCCTCAACCCTCTTCATCCTCGGTGACATACTAAACATTTAACCGAATAGTTAGTCTACTAACAATGACTCTGCTACCCCACCCTGTCTCTTGTTTCTTTTTACCTGACTGTTCTATCTATCTATCTATCTATCTATCTATCTATCTATCTATCTATCTATCTATCCACACACACATATAATAAAAAACCTTTTGTATGTTAGTTATATCTTTTTGTGTGCTTTTTCTATTTTTGTAAGCTATCCAGAGTCCTAGTAAAGGCAGGATATACCGTATTTCGTTGATTCTAACATGCTATCGATATTAAGATGTGTACTAATTTCAGTACTACCAACAGAAAAAAGCTTTATCTATATATAAAGCACCCACAGTGCTAAAATATATCCCATTTTTGGAGACATTTATATGGGGGGAAAGTATATCTTAGAACTGAGGAAATACAGCATTATATATGTAAAAACAACAGCAATTATTTTAGAAAGAGATTTGCTTTCTGGTGAAGTGCCTCTTGTGCCATTCTAGGTAGTAATCCAATTGCATTGTGAGCTACATCGTCTGTCTAGATAATCCCTGCATATATCCCTTTTTGTGGGTCTCTAAGAAGAACTTCATCTGTTGTATGGTTTTTATTATCACCTTTGGCTCAAAATACCAGTCGATATTAGGCCCAACAAGCTTTTGCTTTTTAAAAACCACTTGGCTTTATCTCATTTTAAGCATGCACTTTTGAGAGCACATATTTCACGTATCTTACTCCAAACACAGATAACAGGGCCTCTTCCTAGAAATAGGGTGTGAGTTACAGGGAAGCTGAATGAGAGTTTTGTAAGTGCCCTGGACTGCTAGAAAGACAAATAAATGGACCCTAGAGCAGTTTGAGAATCAATTCTCCTTAGAAGCCAAGATGTCTACACCCAAGACTGTTGTACTTTGTCATGTTATAAGAAGATGTGTTTCCCCCCAAAAAAAGACCGTAATAAGGTGAAGTTTAGTAGGAAAATAAGAAAAAAAACACATTCCAGATGGATAGACTCAACCAAGGAAGGTACATCTACACTAAACATATAATCCAGTTTAAAGCATCTGCTAAGGTGTGCTGCAGCACACATTAAGGACAATAAAGCACACAAATGATGAAATTGACTCCACAGAATGCAAAGCATGTAATAGATACCTGCCTGTGCTGGAGTGCTTTGGTTACTTTGGCTGTTAAATGCCACTTTCCATTTTTTAACTTCTTGTACCACTGATGCATAGCTCACATGGAAATGGAAGCTGTGAATATTGTGGATTCTGGAACAGGTTTGGGGCCACCTATTCCAGACATGTCAATCTAACAATCCACACATATAAACTGTTTCCCCCCCAAACTGGCTCCAAACTGACCTAAGTGTTCTATGTAGATGAGCCCAAAGCTAAAACCCTGTGTTTGCAAGACCATAGCAGGGCTGTTGGTAAAAGGATGCCTTTGAGATCTTTCTTTCATGAGGCCACTCTAAGTTGAAGTTGATTTGGCAGCACTTAGTCACAACAACCCTGCCAAACAGAGCATATTCAAAGGGGTTTTTATTTGTGAGTATACCTCATCAAAATACTTTCCATATTTCTGATTCACAGCATTAATTCAAATGTTTTATCTTGAGGATCAGGTAGTTCTCTTCCACCCTTCACCCCCACCTCAATGCAAGAGGAAAGAAATAAAGGAATAGAGTATTTTTGGCAAAGGCATGCTAGCTGAATGGAGAGCCAGTTTGGTTTGAGTGCTGGACTACGTCTCTGGAGACCAAATCCCAACTCGGCCTTGGAAATCCATTAGGTGACCTTGGAAAACACATTCAGCCTCAGAGAAAAACAAAGGCCACTTCTGAACCACTGTAGGGTCACCATGTGTTAGAAATAACTTGCAGGTACACAACAACAACAACAACAACTACTACTACTACTACTACTGCTACTACTACTACTACTAGCTGGATGAAACTCTAAACAGGCTTTGGACTTTAGCTTTATATTGCTGACCTCTCTTTATTGGGCTAAAGTTTTTGGAATTGTAGAAGTGGAAGCTGTTGGCTCATCAATGGTATGGTGAATCTAGCTTGGATTTTAATCTAAACTGGAAAGGAGCTGTCCAAATTGCTGAAGACTAGCCCTAAACTATATTGTTCTGGTAAAAGCTCCTTTAAAGTTATTAAATCCAAGAACAGATTCATGATCCTGCTGACATGATCCACCAGTTGCCACTGAGATGTCATCCAAAATGAAGGAGTAGTGTTTCAAAGCTATGATCCTGATTGGGTTGTTTTTTCTGACGTCATGAGTGACATTCAGCCTGTTCTGGTTTAGTTGCATATCTTTAGAAGCATCAGATCAATTTGTGTCACTTGAACTACAATTAAACTCCATAGGCCTCTATTACCTTTGGCTGGTAGGCTCAGCTGTGGCCCATTGAGGCAAGGGAGCACCGAATTTCGATAGGCTTGGATACTACAGTCTAGACTATTGCAACAGTCTGTACGTGGGGCAGCTGCTCAATACAGAATGCAGCACTCAGATTGATGATGAGATCAGAAGGTCTGACTGTAGAGCACTTCTTCTGGCCCAGCATCTTGGCGTTTCTGGGTCAGTTCAAAGTGTTGGCTTTAAACTATGAAGGCTTAAACTGTTCAGAGCTTTGACACTTGACAAAAGGCTTTTTCTGTCATGACCTTGGCCAAGGGCTGAGATACAAAATCAAAGGAATTCCTGTAACAGAGGTTTTGAGGTTCAGACTATGGAATAACCTCCCCAATGAGGCCTGGCTGCTCTTTAAATTATCATCTTATCACCAACAGATTGAGACATTCCTGTTGTTTTAGAAATCCCTCCCAAAGGCCCCCAGAGCACCAACTTTAAACAGGGAGTTGGGAGTCTCTGCATTGTTCAATGGGTAAAAAATACTACTACTACTACTACTACTACTACTACTTCTTCTTCTTCTTCTTCTTCTTCTTCTTCTTCTTCTTCTTCTTCTTCTTCTTCTTCTTCGGAAAAAAGAACAAACAGACTTCTGTCCACTTCAATTTGCTTTTATTCTTTAATCGGCCATGGGCATCCTGTAGTTGCCAATCTCTGTTCTATTCCCAGAAATAGAGCATATGTTTTTCTTATTGGAGTTATGTCAGTGGATCACTCTTGATTACTTTATTTTACGGTAATGAAGTCTAGTTATTTTTAAAGATACATCTTAAGGGCATCTAGGAACATGCTTGGAGATATATTGAGCTACTTCTTTCTATGCCCTTTTGAATCATGCTATTAAGTGTTATGAAACATTAAAATCGAAGAGTAATACAATGAATTCATAACTTGTGCAAGTCGCAACACTAATGGTAACACATTTTTAAAAACATTAATTGCAACAGGTTGTATAATGAATTTGTTTTTTAAAAGGAACTTTCACATCTCTCCATGTTTCTTTGTCTCTTTTGGCAGTGCCTGCAGACTAACACAGTGGATTTACACTAGAACAAAAATAATTACATATTATGTTGCAAAGTTTATAACATGGCACTGCATCAATCTATGATGCAAGTGTTGAGTGGTTCTATGTCCCAGTGACATAGTGTCATATAAACAGAGTGCTGGACCTGGAGTCTGCACCGCCCATGTGAGGTCATGCCATATTCATAGAATCATAGAATCATAGAATTGGAAGAGACCTCATAGACCATCCAGTCCAGCCCCCTGCCAAGAAGCAGGAAAATCGCATTCAAACCACCCCTGACAGATGGCCATGCAGCCTCTGTTTAAAAGACTCCAAAGAAGGAGCCTCCACCACACTCCAGGGCAGAGAGTTCCACTGCTGAACAGCTTTCTCTCCGAGTTAGGAAATTCTTCCTAATGTTCAGGTGGAATCTCCTTTCCTGTAGTTTGAAGCTGTTGTTCCGCATCCTAGTCTCCAGGGAAGCAGAAAACAAGCTTTCTCCCTCCTCCCTATGACTTCCCCTCACATATTTATACATGGCCCTCATCATGTCTCCTCTCAGCCTTCTCTTCTGCAGGCTAAACATGCCCAGTTCTTTAAGCCACTCCTCACAGAGCTTGTTCTCCAGACCCTTGATCCTTTTAGTCACCCTCCTCTGGACACATTCCAGCTTGTCAACATCTCCCTTCAACTGCGGTGCCTAGAATTGGACACAGTGTGATTCCAGGTGTGGTCTGACCAAGGCAGAATAGAGGGGTGGCATGATGTCCTTGGATCTAGACGCTATACTCCTACCTATGCAGGCCAAAATCCCATTGGCTTTTTTAGCCACCTCGTCACATTGCTGGCTCATGTTTAACTTGTTTCCCACAAGGACTCAAAGATCTTTTTCACACGTCCTGCTGTCGAGCCAGGCAACTCCCATTCTGTATCTTTGCATTTCATTTTTATTGTCATATGCAATACCAAAATTGGTGATGACATGGGCTCTTCGGTATTGTCAGTTTTAAAGACCATTACATTATCTTGGCAGATTGCAGTAAATTATCTTTGCATTTAGGAGATTTGAGCAGCGTCCCAAGGAGCCAAAATAATATAAGGCTGTATGATACATCAAGTCCCTACAGGGATGTTCTTTTTGGCTCTTGCACTGAGAAGCTTCACATAACTCTACTTTTGCTGCCTCAGCAACCTGGTTTCCATAGATCACACCACTCTGACAAAATGTCCATCCATGTCTGACTCCCTAAATGAAACATGACAGATTATACTCTTGAAAGTAAATACAGGATTCCAGGACAAAAATTCTGGACCAGGAGGCAACATGCCAAGAACAAAGGCTCTTTAAATAGATAACCTGGCAGAGATGACTTCGGAAAGGACGCAGTGCCCTAGAAAAAGAATCCCAGGCAGCTCACTTCACATCTCCAGGCAAATATGAAATTGCTGCAGAACTATACACTGGACATAAGCTTTCCCCATATGTTCAAAATGGCCGCAATGAAAAGAAACACCTTATTTCTTTGTAGAAAGGTAAAAATAGTGGTAAACCCATCATCTTTAGGGCTGGGCTGTGGCACAGCTGGTTAGTAGCTAGCTGCAATAAATCACTATTGACCGAGAGGTCATGAGTTTGAAGCCTGGGTTGGATTGAGTCCCCAACTATTAAATAGCCTAGCTCACTGTTTACCTAAGCAACCTGAAAGACAGTTGCATCTGTCAAGCAGGAAAATTTAGGGACCACTTATGCGGGGAGGCTAATTTAGCTAATTCACGTCACCATAAAATGCCCAGCAGCGTGTGTGCGGAAGATGAGGAAGTACTCCATCAAGGACTCGGTGTCACAGTGGATGATGAAGCAGCCACTTCCTCTGTGGCCGAAATCGAGCATACCCTCATGAAGCCAGAAGTTGGAAAATGTTAAATAGCCTCTGTGTCATTGTCTATGTGTGTCGTATGGATTACACTTAGCACTTTAAGGATTACACTTAGCACTTTAAGTACTACACCTGCTGTGTAATTACCCCTCCCTGATGACTTGACATTTTTTCTGCACCTTGGCCCAGATCTTTTGATCCAACTCATGATTTTAACATTATTTTGTATATTGACCTTTTATGACTGTTTTTATCCATGTTGATGTTTTATTGTTGGCTGATTTGTTTATTGTTTTTGTTTTGATTTTGTGCTGTTGTGTCCGGGCATAGCCCCATGTAAGCCGTCCCGAGTCCCTTCGGGGAGATGGGGCGGGGTATAAAAATAAAGTTGTTGTTGTTATTATTATTATTATTATTATTATTATTATTATTATTATTATTATATTGAATATTTGCCATGTATATGTACACTGTGATCCTCCCTGAGTCCCCTTCAGGGTGAGAAGGGCAGAATATAAATACTGTAAACAAACAAACAAACAAACAAATATATCTTTATAGATTCAGCTTTGCAAACACAGAAAAAAAATGGAACACAGTGATAAAATATGTGCATAGTAAGTAAGTGCTAGAAATAGGCATTACAATTACTTGAGAAAAACATAGACAATCATTTGTATTAAGAACTTTTACTACTTCACCAGGGATGAGTGCATGACTGTGGAACAAACAAAGATTTTAACTCTGATTATTATTTTTATGGTGTCAGAAGTGACTTGAGAACATACTGCAAGTCACTTCTGGTGTGAAAGAATTGGCCGTCTACAGAGACGTTGCCCAGGGGATGCCCGGATGTGTTATCATCCCGTTGGGAGGCTTCTCTTGTGTACCCACAAGCTAGAACTGATGGACGGGAGCTCACCCTGTCTTGCGGATTTGAACCAGCAACCTTCAGGTCAACAACCCAACCTTCAGGCCAGCAGTCCAGCTGGCACAAGGGTTTAACCCATTGTGCCACCATGGCTCACTCTGGTTATGTTAGTAATTGTAATGCCCTACTATTGTTTCAAGGTGGAACCCTCTGAAACCGCAATTGAATCCTAAACCTTGCCTTATACAAGGTTCTGGAAGCACAGTGTTGGGTTTTCCAGATGGATTTTCTATTTTTAAAAAAACTCATTGTAGGCATTGGAGGAACCAGAGAGTACTGGAAGAGCTCATGAGCTGCAGGATTTGCATCCCCTCTTTAAAAGGAGAGTGGTGATTTTCATTGTGAAAGAACAGCATTATAATGACCCAACCTACCTTTCTCATTAAAGGGTGTGTGCCAAGCTAGGAGATAGTTATCTGGCTTCAGTTGTGAGCAGCCTTCAATTGTAGAAGGGTCAGTTCGTCTTCCAGGAAGTTTCTCAATTATATCAACATAGCGTTTTACAAGTTCCCGATACAGGTCTTCTAAGCACCAGTAATCTGTTCAGGAGAAGTAAAATGCCATATGGTCAGGCAAAGAAGCAATGGCAAATAATAAAATGAAGGAAATGAAGCTTATTATTCCCTAGGCATAGATTGCTTCAAATGAACCTTAGAATCTCTTAACAGGTCCAAACCCATTTCAGATGGATAATATATGATTACTCAGAAATAAGTACCACTATGTTAATGGAGTTTTCCCCCTATATATTATAGAGACTGTGGCTCCATCTACACTGCCATATAATACAGTGTGTATTATATGAGTGTAGACTCATATAATGCAGTTCAATGAAGTTTGAAACTGCCTTAGGCCCCTTCTATACTGCCACATAATCCAGATTATCAAAGCAGAAAATCCACATTATTTTCTTTGAACTGGATTATATGAGTCTACACTGCCATACAATCAATTTCAAAGCAGATAATCTGGATTTTATAATGCAGTGTAGAAGGGGCCTTATATGAATCTGCACTATATGGTAGTGTATGTGGACCGTGTGAAGCATTGCTATGGCTGCACCTAAAGAAAATGTTCACACATTTCAGTACTACTTAAGCATCCTGGCCCTGCTACTCACACAAAAAACTGCCCCATTGATTTTCTTATTAGAAGAACATTTTTCCTTTTACATCAATCTCCAAGTCTACATGAAACAAAGCAGAAAATAAATGGGTTCGGTGGAGAAGCCACCTGACTACAAATAGTGACGCACACTGTTTTCCACAAAGTCAGCAAGGCCAGATCCAAATGCCTAATTCTGAGCAGACCTTCCTCACAATTCCCACAATGTCAAGTCAATTCTGGATGCTCGCAAATTTTACAAGTTCAGTTAAATCTTTATCACAAAATCTGTGTTTATGGTTTGTTCGTTTTGCTTAAAGTCCTAATCCATAGAACTATTAAGGATGCATTAAACTATACGTGACTCTACACTGCAGAATTAATGCAGTTTGAGACCACTTTAACTAACATGGCTCAATGCTGTGGAATCATGGGAGCTGTGGTTTGGTGAGACACCATCACTATTGGCATAGAAAACTAAAGACTTTATAAAGCTACCTGTCATTGAACTATCTCAAATTAAAGCGGTGCCAAGCTATATCAATTCTATAGCATAACTAATCCTGGGATCTCATAATAACAAACAGAGATTTGAACTTGAAATGCTGGATTTGAAATCAGATAATTCATACATTTGCAACATTTCCCAATGCTAGCTCCTTTTTTTCGGATGTTGGACTACAGTGCCCATAACCACTGTCCATTAGTTATGCAGGCTGGAAATGACAGGAGTCAGTCCAACCGTATCTGCATACCCATGGTTAAGAAAGGTTGCATCATAATCTTCAGTCAGAGACTAGCAAACTCTTTTCCAAATCATGAGATATATACGGCATTGTCACACGATGCAGGTAAATCATAATTACATCAGGATAATTACACCTTTGGTTGGGTCTTATCAGATGATGCCCTACTCCTCCTGTTGTTTTCCTATGGGAGACCATTTGGAAAGAATTTCTTTTTATGAACATACAAAAATATATATCCATAATGACCTCCTTTTCTGTTATGCTATAATTTCTTGTGCAAAAATGTAATTGCACCTTTATATCCAAAAGTTTCAATTAAAGTTTTCTCAGATAAACCTTCACATTGTCTAAGGGCTTCACGCTTCCTTATTTATACACGTAGATTTACTCATGAGTTGTACTGGTTCTTGATGTTATGATACTCGGATAAAGTATTCAGATCATGAAGAACAATTGAAATGGAAAGGGCATCACATAGTAGAAGAACAGGTCCATAGACATCAGGAGCCAGTTCACACTGCACAGTTATAATTCAATGATTCCCCTTTTAACATCCAATGATCCAACACACAGAATCTGGGACTTGCAGTTTAGGGAGGGGAATTTAGAATTCTATTAGAGTTCTAATGCATCACTTGATTCTAAACCCAGAATTTCATAGGAAGCAGCCATGGCAGTTAAAGTAGAAATATAGATCTATAATTATATAGCGTGAAAAGATCATGACATTTGGCCACTTCTAGTTTTCATGTTTGCCATACATGTCTGCCTGAATATGAAAACGCAGGCAAAAAGCATTAGTTGCAAAGAGAGTTCTCAATTATCTGTCCAACATAAAACATTGTCCACAGATTCTGAGGGCTCAGTTGCTCTCACAAGGTGTGATGTAGGCTTAAATCTTCACTACAAAGTTGTGTCTTGCAAAGGAACTCTTAACTGTATAAAAAAAGAATTCAAAAAATTATCAAATATATTAAAGATTGAAAATGTAACATATTTTGAGCTCTTAGCATTAAAAGCTGATTTTTTAAAAACAGCATTATGACTGGAATCCTGTTGGTACACTTATCCGGCATTTGCACTACAGTGTTCCCTCCCTACTTTGCGTTTTTTTCTAAGAGGTGGTGCATGCGCAAAAGGTCCAGTTTCCCTTTTGCGCATGCACCCTCCCTCTCTTCGGCGTTCAGCTGGGCCACTCTGGATGCCAACGAGAGGGAGGCGCATGCGCAAAAGGGAAACTGGCAGGCGCCGGAGAGGAGACCGCCAAGAAGAAGCGCAGAAAGAAGGCTTGCAAAGGGGAGAAAGGCCACCTAACTACTAATATAATGTGTAAATATTAAAATAAATATAGTGCCCCTAATTCACAGATTTTCACTTATTGTGGGTGGTCCTGGAACGTAATCCCCGCAATAAGTGAGGGAACACTGTATTCACTATTTCCAAGATCACACACTTGTGAAAAAGGAAAGCAGACAAAACCTGTTTATTCCAAGTAGCTTATTTTTTCCAATGCCTTGCGTTTTTGGGATTGTTGCAGCTTCAGGTTTTTCTCTTGCTGCCACTGGTATAAGGCACCAACAGGATTCCAAACTATCTTATCAAATTGTCACAGTGATTCTTGATAAACACACTGCTGCCGTTGCCTCATGTTTTTAAAGGCTGCACTGTCTGCTGTTGGGAGAATTATCACTGTTTTTACGGTGCCTACCCCTTCCACTTTTAGACCCTAGCAGAAAACCTGAGCCAAAAAAAGCTTTCCCTATCATTTTATTTCCTCTGTATTAAAAACTCAGTTTGCATATGTATAATAACAGAAACAGAAAGCTCACACTTAAGCAGGTAAAGAAACGGGTTTAGAAATAAGCAATTTGGTTTGAAAACTAAACACACAGTCACTCAGTAGTGTCATCAATCCAGCTTAAAGATTCTGACTATAGTATCCCAATTGCATGGCAAATGCAATCAAAGTCTCAAGTAGCAAAAGGTTTAAGCAGATGTCTTCTACCTCTCTGGAAGTGTCCAGATGCTATGGTTCAATTGGGAATTATTCATAGCACAGTGACTTTTGTCCCAGTAGGAAATAGCTACAAATTATCTCTACTTTTCCTTCTTATTCCTGATTAAAGTGCATCTGTCCTTCTAACTTTTTAAAGTTATGTATGTTCTCAAAGACAGAAAAGACTTACTGATTAGGGTAGCTTCTGACTTAAGCAACATAAGGCAACCCCATCACTATTTTTTTTTGGCAAGATTTGTTCAGAAGGAAACTCTCTTTGTCTCCCTCTGAGGCTGAGAGAGTGCAACTTGCCCAAGGCCACCCAGTGGGTTTCCATGGCTGAATAGGGAATTTGAACCTTGGTCTCCAGGGTTGTAAACCCAATTTTCAAACTCACCCTCTTTTTACCATGTTGATTCATCTAGAATAGAAAAATCACATAGATAATAAATAGCAAAAATGTCTGCAATTTTGACAACAGATGTGCTTTGCTCTACACTATATGAATGGATAAATAACTAGGTTTTCTACAGATAATGCAGTTCATACAATAGAATTAAATATTGTTGCACAGAAGCTTGATGAGTCTCAGATAACATTTTAAAATTATGCAGAAAGTCAGAGGCAAGAAACATGTGATGTGTACTTAATCGCTGACTATATTCAGAAATATGTTAGTCATCCTTTCCCTGGATAGGTTGACTTCTTGCCATTATCTTTAGGGTATTAGTTCCTGCTCAGATCATTGGCTAGCTGGTAGCTACATACGAAATATCCGAGATTCTCTTCAACAGACCTCTGGCAGCTAAATTTAGAGCATCTCAGCCAAGCCAGATAAGAGGGGAATGTAAGTGAAATTTCATTGACTTTGCCATTTCTGATTCTAACCGACAAACAGAAAACAAGGAGCAGGTGCAACAATTTTAACCACACAAACAAATGTTTTGTAGAGCAGTTTTATCTTACATGCATCATAAATTCAGATATATAAATTGTGTAGTAAAATACAGTTGTATTAAAAGAAAAATGCCAATTTCAAGTACATTTTTGGTGCAGAGGTTATCCATATTATGATGGGTGGCTACTTGTGTACTAAACTGCAAATTATGATATATGAACTGCACATTGTGACAGATGAAAATGGATTTGGTGTTTGCTTGTCACATACCCATCTTATAAAAAGCATGTGCATATTGAGGCATCCAGTCTTAAGAATATGCACAACTGATAATTGTAATGTGTGAACATTTTATACTAACCATGTAGAGAACTAGTAAGTTTTAAGCCAAATTTAACTTACTGTAAATTGCACTTTTAAATGAAAAATAGCATATTTTGAGGCTTTAGTACTTCAAATAAATTATTTTCAGCAATACCTTCAATAGTCTAGTGTTTCCTATACTGCATATGAAATATTAACAAATAGTGGCCTGCTTAAGGTCACTCTAGTGGATTTGTGGTCAAAGACTCACAAGTTCATTCTCAGCCCATTTTCATTGCTCGTTGTAGAAAGTGCAGAACCTTGCATAAGCTTATTACTCAGCTATAACAAATTGCAGCCATTCTCCAGAATCCCTTCTCCCTCCCCAGCTTCTGTTGAGGCTTTCCTACCTGTGATGAGAGCTTCTGCTGTAGCCATATGCATAATAGTATTGTCACTTACTGGCCATTTGTCAGGGGACATGACCAGGTTCTCGAGTCCTCCAATTTCCTTCAGTTCTCCTTGGATCTTTGCACCTAAAGCATTGTTTTCCTGTGTGAAATTTCTATAGCCCAGAGCATCCCCAACCCCTGCAAGCAGCATAGCAGCCTTGAATTTGTCCATGGTGATATGGCTTTGATGGTTTCTTAGTTCTATTTGGTCTTCAAAAGAGTCACTTGGGAGTTCCTTTGTTCCTTTGCCTTCAACTCCAGATCAAGCGACACGTTATATTAGAGCCATTGTGTCACTGCACAAGGCTCTCCCTATAAGGCCAGGCTTTCCTTTTTGGGCTTTGCAGATGCCACCACTTGTCCGACATCCATTGAAGGAATAAAGGTTGTTAGTCCATCCAGGAATTTTCCAACTTGCTTTTAAGTAACAAGCTCACCCAGTGTTTAGCACACTCGTAGATCCAAATAGCAAAAATCAGAAGCACTCTACGATCCAGGAGTAAAGAAGCCAAGAAGTATTTCGCCTATGCAGTCTGAGTAATTCTACACCTAGAAAAACACATGGTGCTATTGGGGGGCTTATTTTTTTGGCTATGCAAATCATGAATTTTCTTTGATTTTTGTACAATTGTAAACCCAGTTACACTTTAATGAATACTGAGAAACACACATATTAAGCAGTACTTTCTTTTATGGACAGGATCAGAAAAATAAAACATTGTGGTCAGCAATTTGAAGAAATCATAACAGAAAGCAACTCCTTTTAAAGTTCTTAAATTAATTGACCTAGCCTTGATACTGGAGGTTCTGGAAAACTCAAATTGTAGCAGTGAACCTATTCTTTCTTTGAACCGCATTTCTTTCTTTGGGCTCTTGCATTAGAATCAGATTTTCTCTGCACAGAGAAGGGGTATTTTGAGGCAACCAGAGATTCCCGAAGGATTCTTAGCTAAGGTTTCTGGTTTCTTTCATGAGTGCAAGTCCTTTCTGCCCATGTCCTCATTTGAGTGATTAAAATAATTTGGACAACTACTTCTTTATTTCCTCTTGATAAAGAAGTAGCAGATCTGAGATTTAATTTAGTTGATGTAAGCAAGTATGTGATACAGCTTCATAGAACTATAAAGAAAAGAGGCAATTTTGTAAATTAACTCACATATTAACAAGAGCTGCTAAAAGAAAAAAAAATCTTTAGTATTTTCTTCATAGCATCTGGCATTGGAGTTATTTCTTACTATAACAACACAAACATGGTTTTACAAACCAGAGAGGTGCATGAACCATTATTTTAGAATAATCATCTTAAAAATATAAGCTTGTCAACATTTCATAGAGCACACCTCTTTCATTTCCTGTAGCAGTTAGAAAGGCAAACCAGTTTTTCCAAAACCTATTGCTGAGAAGTATGAATCTGTCCTGAAAATCCATGTTGCATTTTCATGGATTCATGGCTGGTCTAGGACAAGTCTTGGTTGTTTTATGATGTACTGCAAGGATGGGATGAGGACTTCAATTGTGGTTGCCACATTTTTCTCCGTTTACGATCTTTATGCATTCTTTCCTCTTTTTAAACCTTTTGTTTTATTTATTTTTATTCTGCTTCTCTTTCATGGGTGGGATTCAAAGTGGCGTACAATGGTTAAAAGTGGCAAAAATTATGTAATATAAAAAATTCAACAAAAAAATCATATAACCAATTAAACAGAATATACACTACATAAACCATATATAACAAACTAATAAATTAAGACATTATACCATTACAAATTCCTTGACCCTCAGGGAATTTTGTTGTATTTTAGAACACCACATTGGACTGAATTGTAAAAATTAACTATATTAATTTAATTGAACGCCTTTAGTCAATCTCACACACAGCACGTTGTGTAATATTTAAGTAGACATATCAGAACAAACTGTTTAATTCACACATGTAGAATGTACTTAGGTATCCAGTTGCTATCAGTTGCCATTTTGTCCTATTTTTGTTAACCTTGAGATCCCCATGGTGATACTGTATAGCAAAGTAATGTAAAAATGTTTATAGAGTTTCAGCTAAGAATTTATTTTTTGAATACTGCCTTATAGAACCAAAAAACATCCCAAGAACAAGGTACACTGAGCCGGTCAACTCTAATCATATGCCACTAAGATATCTTGTTTCAGTGTTATTCTCTACATTATATTATAACATAATGTAACACTTGGATTCAAAAGCAACCAAAAAAGGTGACTGGTTATTAGAAATCATTAGAAGTTGAACATTTAAGAACAAATCATTTATATGTTATTGAATTTAAAAGGAACTTCCTTATAGCTCTTTTGAGACTTACCTGCTTTAGATTTTATTGGAATAAAAGTAGTGGCATATACTATCGTATTTCTGGCAAAACACTCCAAGGGAGCTGATCATGTTGTGCTTAGACACTTCATAGATTATCGGCTAAGTGCCTGGCCGTCAGATGAAAGAGATCTATTACATGGCATACTGGCATCTAGTGGTGGAACTACAGATTGGCAACATGCAGTTTCCACATTTCCCACTAAACAATAGATTTACCCTTGCTATTCTGAAGCCTTAATTTCACTGTGAAATTGGACACTTTGATGTCAGATGGCCTGGAATTACATGTGAGTACTTTAGAACTCACAGAGGAGTTTAACATATTTTACCACAAGTGTTATATTAAACCAATACACACAATGGAGACCAATGCAAGTTTATTCTTTTGCTCACATTCTCTATTTGTTTTCCTTTAGGATGATCAGGGATAGTAAAACTCCTGTAATGGTTGACAACTATGCAGAAGAGGAAGTTTTAGAAGGCATGCAAGTGTGAAAAAGGTACTTTTGGCTAAGGTCACCCATGCTGCTCAGGACGAACAATTCTGCTTTGAATCAACTAGTTTTCTTTTTTAGATTTTTATTTGTGATGCCATTGCTGCATCCCATTTTAGATCAACTTGCAACTCCTGTGTGAGCCCTAATCTAACAGTGCAACATCAGTTCTCAACTAGCCACTTTGCAAAGTACAATTCAGCTATGGTTCAATACACACTGACCTAAGTGTAAGGCCCAGTGAATACAATGGCTTTTACCCCAGAAGAGACCTAAGTAAGATTACACTATTAAGCATTTTTAGAACACTTCATATGGGAGAATTAAACATACACACACACTGCAATTTTACTGAAATCAGTGGAAGTAAAATGGTCTTAACATGGGCTAGATCATAATATGCCTACAATATTTGATTCAATTATTATATTATGATATTGAAATACCAAAGTTAATTCTGAATTTAATGTATTAACGTTTACACAATACACGCATTGTGTTGCTACATACTGATCAAGTACAGATGCAACTTGTTCAGGTCACTTTTAAAATGAAAAAATCAAGCTTTTAAATAGTGGATCTCATCAGCCTCACTATAAATCTAGAATCTTGGCACCAAGCTGAAGAGATCTGTCCATAAATTTTTTACAGCATTATTTCAACAATGTTTTATATTTGTATAAAAATACCACATACCACACATTTTATTTAGGGATTTAATTTATATACCACAAATACTGCTTTTAATATAAGTACAATATAATACAGTTGTAATTATGTAACTGCTGGTGTTCACCCTGGGTCATGAACTGAATGGCATGCTGTGCTGTCAAAACTTTACTAAAATGGCCTCTAGTTAAAACTTCTCCAAAGTATAAAATCATGCAAGATCTACATCCTATATGATACAACCAGTACAATAATTGAAGCCAATATCCTACAAACAGCCGGAGGGTTATCTTCTGAATTTCATCTTGCAGTGTCCATTAGTCAGCCATCATTTTCTTGAAGCAGAAGTAGTGATTTCCATTTTGTCAGTGGCATCCCACCAAGACATTCGAAACCAGTGTCAGTGTGCACAGTTATTGGCCAAAATGTCTTCATTACCTGATGCAGTTCAGACTGCAGATTTAAGTCTACTAAGAAGAGTCTATGGTTAGGATGCTTTACGTTTTCCTCCTGTGACTACTGGCCGCGCATATTCCACAAAATCATCTATTAGAACAGGCCAAGCTCCTAAAGAAAAGTCAAACAGTTTAAAACCAAAACTTTGAATGTTTAAGATGCATTAAAATTGAAACGATTTATCTCACTGCTATTTGTTCAAAACCCTACATATTCTAGTCACATGACAACAGATGAAATCTTCCAAGAAAAATAAATTTCACAGCCAAGTGTTTAATAGTGAAGTACAATGCACCTCATCTACATGTAGCCAAAATAATCTATATTTATGCAGGCAGTCCCCGAGTTACAGACATCCAACTCCTAATTACAAACAGGGTGAGACAAAAGGAAGTGAGAGGAAATCTACCCCTAATCACTCCTGGAAGAGTTATCATGAGGAAAAGGTGTCTCTACTGAAGCTTTCTCACCAATCCTCGTTTCCACAACAAGCCACATTTTTTCAAAATCCAATTATCACAGGGACAGAAAGTGATGTGAAATCTTCTGAACAGGGGCAAACTAATTGTTATGGGGGTGTTAATCCTTTCCTATGCTATCAAAAAAAATTTAATGGCTAGAGTTACACTTTTTACCTGTTCCGACTTACAAACAAATTCACCTTAAGAACAAAATTACAGACCTACAGAACCTATCTTGTCTTCACATTCAATTTATGTAAAATTAACTGGGTTGGATTCAGACTTATCATGCTTTTTGTAACCTGTGGAAATAAACTGTTTTAATCGGTTATGGTTAATCTTGCCACGGCAAAGTTATATTGGTATATTTCTTAGTCATTTTGATGATTGATTTCTCTATGTAAACTTAATAGACACAATCATGGGCTTTTAAAAATCTTATTATGTAGCATTTTATTTGTCTCCTTACTTATCTTATCCCAAAATGCCTGTATGGTCACACAGGTCCCCCACATATGGAAGAATATCCCTTTCTGTTTCCTACACTTCCAGCAAATACCTTGTTGTGATTTGTCTATTTTTGCCAATGTTGCTGGGGTGATATACCATCTATAAAACGTTTTATACTGATTCTCCCTAATTGATCCAGATAGCGTAAATTTGAATTCTTTATTACATAGGTATTCCCAATTATCCAGTTCTATTGGTCTACCTAGGTAAAGGGTCAATCTCCAGATTATACAAATACATATTAAGTTACAACATAGAGGACAACAGAGTCAAGACAGTAATGATATCCTGGGCCAAGAGCAATATTACTTCTAGACCATCATATTTCATTTTGAAGATCCTCATGAGTTACCTTCTTCATCATAGTTTGACATGTCATCTGCAATCATATTTCCAAAATCTAAAAGAAGATTCCAAGTATCTTTGGGAATAGATCTTTTATGATGCTCCTATGCAAGAAAAAAAAACCAATCTGACATTTGCCATTTTAAAATTGTGTATTGTAAAACTCAGATCAAAATTATTACATTTGATTTGAAATGAAAAGGTCAAGGTGGCAAATGCTTCTGTGAAATCATTCTCATAGTGCCAGAAATACAATAAAAAGGCAACATGCACTTACCAATAAAAATTTATTCCAAAGGTCTAAAAATTTAAATCTTCCTGATAAGACTAAATTCCAATATGCAATTGCCATTTCCAGATCTGAAAGATATAAGCATAACATAATCATATGAATCATATTTTAGACCTCTTGCTATAAAAAGAGTGAACCATGAAATACATGAATGACAAACATAAACCCAAACAAAAATGTGCCTTCAATGTAATGTATCTTCATTATAGTTGCTTAGAAATTGTGCTTTGTTAAAATGCTTTTGGGAAAAAATGTAGTCTGTATACTTTTCATAATATGCACACTTTACCTTTTTGTTTTAAATTTATGCCTCCATTGCATTAAATTTTATTTATTTATTTATTTATTTGCTTAATTTATACCCAGCCTTTCTCACCCCGTAGGGGCCTCAAGGCGGCTTACAACTATGGCAAAATTCAATGCCATTTAAAAACATAGCAATAAACACACATCCCATCCACTAAAAGAGTTAAAAACAATTGAACAAATAAAACACATAAACAATAAATAGATTTAAAACATAAAGTGCACAATTCCATTCATCCATAATCCTTGCTCATAATCTTTCTTCAGACTATGTTGAATTCCATGATAACTTATTCTTCAAATGCTTGTGAACAGAGCCAAGTCTTTAACTTTTTTCTAACAACCAGAAGGAATGGGGCCTGCCTGATGTCGCTGGGGAGGGAGTTCCACAACTGAGGGGCCACCACTGAGAAGGTCCTGTCTCTTGTTCTTACCAATTGCATTTGCAAAGGGAATGGGACCGAGAGCAGGGCCTCCTCAGCCGACCTTAAAGCAGTTCCTGAGTTATAGTCCCAGAGTTACATAAAACCAAAAACAGCATTATTATTTTAATTCCAGTGACTTGTTGAAGAGAAAAAATACTTCTAAATATTACTTACAAATGCCATTAAGAGTAATTAATTAACTTGCAATGGCATTATGTCATTTAACAACATTAAATCAACTGTTTTCATAACAAACAATATGGGGAATTGTAGATCTAAGAGATCAGTAATAAAGTGCCACAGGCAGTGTAAGGGTTAAGATTTGTGAATGAGCCCAGATTTAATTGCTGGTTTAATACAATATGGCTTATTGAGCCACATTATATCTAAATGAGTCAAAGTGTAAAACATATTCAAAACTGTAGTGTTTGTTTAAAAGTCAATCATGAAAATGTTTGGAAAAGATTTTGGCCTAGACGTATCATAAGATCTGTAAATCACAGTGTGCGGTCTGAATGGTATGAAGTGCTGGGTATGACTTATCCAATCTTATCCAACTTTGGTCCTATATAAATAAACCCAAGTTCGAAGATTCTTAGGGCCACTTTATCTTTGTTACACAGTAGAGTCTCACTTATCCAACATTCGCTTATCCATCATTCTGGATTATTCAACGCAGTTTGCCTCCCACCCCGATCCACAGCTTTTTCTCTAGAAAGAAAGGATTGGACTTTTTATGGATTTAATTTCCAACGATGTTGCTACTCTAAGTTCATTTTATGAAATTCTATCTTTATTTGTAGTCAATTTGTTAGTAGCCAATGTTTTTGTAGTCAATGTTTTCAATATATTGCGATGTTTTGGTGCTAAATTCATAAATAACAGTAATGACTACATAACGTTACCGTGTTTTGGACTAATTTTTCTGTCAATTTGTTGTAAAACATGATGTTTTTGGTGCTTAATTTGTAAAATCATAACGTAATTAGACGTTTATAAGGCTTTTCCTTAATCCCTCCTTATTATCCAACATTTTTGCTTATCCAACGTTCTGCCAGCCCGTTTATGTTGGATAAGTGAGACTCTACTGTACCACTTTCAAGGGCACATTTGTTGAGGATATATGAGAAGACCTTCTAACCTATACTATGTACTAACTTTGATCCCATGTGGGAGTAAGGCCAGATATAAATAAAATTAAATGCTGGAGACAGTTGATGGTTGCTGTGTGAGGACAGCTAAGGAAGTGAGGAAGGGAGAACAAATCAGAACCCAGATAACAAGTTCTGTGAAGAATTTGCACAATACTTTGCAAGCACAATCATTCAGATTCAGTCTGACTTTGACACTGTAATTGAGGCAGATCCAGGAAACATAACCTTGGCTTCTGCTTGGACTGTGTAATTAGATATGTTTCAACATGTGCAGCCTGAAAATTTGGACACGGGGTCCTTGGGGAACTAAAAAGCATCAGCATTGAAATAACCAGCAGCGGACTGTTCAAACAATTAAAGGGAATAGTTGATACCTCATTATGACCAGATTGATCCCACCCAGCTTATAAAACCATTTACTGGGGGAAAATATCCACAAATACAATATAGTAAAGAAATAGAATCAGAATTAGATCCTCCCAGCTGCAGGGATTCCTGGTTGAAATGAATGATTTGTACCCAAGATATAAGTCTTGTTTAGGATACGCACAGCACTGGTCACCTTGACCTGCAACAGGAATTGGACATTAAGAAGTACGTGTTGCTTCTGATGGCACTCTCGGCAGTTTTAGATACTATCCATCATAGTATCATTCTGGGCTATCTCTCCGAGGTAGAGCCTGGGGAAACTATTTTACAGTGATTCCAGTGATTCATAGAGAGGCAAACTTAGAAGTTGGGGTTTCTGTTTGACACTGTGACCACTGAGCTCAGTTCTGTCCCCAGTAAGTGCTGTTCAATAAATACATGAAATCACTGGGAGAAGTTAGATAAATAAAAGAAAAAAGGAAAATAAAGAAAAAGTCATTCTGGGAGAACTCTTTTTGGGAGAAGACTGGGGATCCAGATCACCTGAGAACAACAGGAATCTGTGTTGTGAGACACTGGCAAAGCATTATGCATACAGCAGAGCCCAACACCAGAAGGTTTCAAGGAGAGATTTGAGTAGAGAGAGCTTTGGCATGGATCCTTAAGACTGAAACAGCCTAGAAGCTAGAGGCAACAAGAAGACTACTAAACACTATCTGTTCCTTGTTGTGACTAGCAGGGATAGCTTCAGGAAATCTAGACTGCGGGAAAACCTACTGAGACATTATCAGCTGGAGAAGACCTTCTAGCAATAAGCATATCAAATCTACATACATTTAAGCAGCTGTAATCTATTATTTCTCTAGGATACACCATGGATTTTAGCCTTCCTCAATGTCCAACTCTGGTTGTGAGACAATGTTAAACTGGAAAAAAAATATTAGCTGTGGGTATATTCTTAAATGATTCTCAGTGCATGAACACAAATATTTCCATCTCAAGATAGTACCTTTATCTTGTAAGCCCTCACCAATGTCATTCACAGCTATCCTGTCTGAGCCTCTAAGATAAGGCTGGCATTCCTTTGGCGTGATAGATTAAGTTAAGAAGATCTCTGTTTTGAAAACTGGCTGAAAACTTGCCATTGCTACTCCTTCTTAAACAAGTGCATAATGACATGCCAATTTGAGGCAAATTTAAAACTAGACTATGTTTATTCATGAGCAATCAGAATAAATTGCAAGGCTCAGCTAAATATGTAATTTTAGGAGGGTTTATGTTTGAAAAGTAGAATATATTGTTGTAGCTCTGCAGTAATTTAAATTCAAAATTGTGATCTGGAAAATACTGGTATGTCCGAATAAAAATTCAATTAAGTTAATCTGTCAATAAGAATCGCATTACTTCTTTCGACAAATGAAACGTTTTCTACCGAGACATAAGAACTCTATCCACACTGACAGCGAAGCCATAATCAAGTACAGTACTGAAAATGTTCATGTCTAACTTATGAGTCAACAACTTCTGACTCATGTGAATTCAACTGGAACAATGTTGCAGCTTGGCAGCAGTGTCAGGGGCATGGAAAAACTGCATAAAAACTAGAAAAATCTACACCTCAATTTACTAGTAAATTTTCCAACTTCAATTTAGAGTAGCTACCTAAAACCTGTCCATGTACTAGGATTATTTGCAAAATATTTAAAGGCTTTCCTCTTTAAAATATGGAATGCCATTTGGCAATTTTCTAGGATTATAGATAGAAATTAAAAAATATAAAGTGTGCATTCTATCTGTAATGAACAGCAACTGTTTGTTCATGTCTGTTACAAATAAATTCTACTAAGTTCAATAGGACTTATTCCCAGGTGAACATATATAAGATTGCAGACAAGTGACTAGTTAAGTATTATAGCATTTCCTACTTTCCACTGATTTTAAATCTAATAGAATACGTCATGTAAACTAATAAGCATTATAAAGAACATCGTGTTTAACACTGAGCTGCCTGGCATAAACTTTCATGGCTAAATCTAGTACTAAAATTGTTTTCTTTTCAGATGCATAACAAGACTGGTCAGTCACCATGCTGCTCTTTGTTATTTGCTATCTATCTATGTAACCCCAGTAGTCACAGGACCAGCAGTTAAAATATAGATTCAGTTTTACAAGATTCATAAACACGTAGATTTATAATCAATAAGAATTATGATTTCAACATAGGGCACAATTTTCTGAATTTAGAAATGAACTATATAGGATTTGTTCTGTACCTTCAAGTTGACTCCAACTTTCTTGGCAAGATTTATTCAGAGATTTGCTAATGCGGGACTCAAACAGAAAATGTGACTTGTCCAAGGTCTCTCAGGGGGCTTCCATGGCCTGGCAGGGAGTCAGACCATAGTTGGCCAGAGTCATATTCCAACATGTTATTCCACACTGGCTCTCTAGGACAAATAACTCACATTCTTTTTTTAAATTTTGATGTACACTATCAATGTTTTTTGAACATTAAAATGGACTGACTCTTTGGAAGTTATATATTCCTATGTTCCAAAAACCAGGAAATCTCTTTTCAAGATTTTAATGCTATTTCATTTTAAGTTGATGAATCAATACATTATTTTCCCATCAAGTAACCTACACAAGAGATGCATACCTTGGCGAACCTGAAATGAAAGACTCACCTATTATTAATAAATAGTAGTTCTAGGAAAAGTTTTAGGAAAGACTTTCAGCTAAACCATGGTTTGAATGAGTATGGAAAAAGGTTATTCTAAATCTCCTCGAACATTGGGAAAATGTACGCTTATCAATGTCGCAAGTCTCACCCCATAATAACATTGAATTAAAATCCAAAATGTTCATGTGCTAGATGTTAATGCAGATATTTCCAATCTGAACTAATCTGAACAAATACCAAATATTACTGTAGCAAATTTCTTTCTACATCCTATGTCTGGCAGGCATAATATTTTCAAGCAACTTAACCCAAACCACTCTGAAACCCAACCACTCACATATATAAAACTCCTGTTTTATGAGCATACTGTCTTACTACATTTTTAATCACACCTGAGAAGCATATTGTCTAGAATATGCATTTTCTTGATTTAGTCAGACATGAAATTAAAACTCTTGAACTGAGCAAGGTCCCAGAACAAATGTTTTCATATAGCACCCCATAGCTTAAACTATAATTTCCAAATAAACACAATATTCAAAATAAGAAGAACTTCAGTGTCAACACTTATGAATGTTCCACTGATTTAATGACTCTAGTAGGGACAAAGGTTAGATGAAGGCCTTCAAATGATCAAAGCCTACTAATCAGCAAGGAATTACACTAAGGATTTTTTTTCTGAATAACAATGTAAACACAAATTTCAAAATGTCTAGATATAATAAGTTGATTTTCTGTTTATATCTTTCTTTTTGACTTTATATAGATGCAAAGCTATACATTTAGTTTGAATCCTTTTGAATTAAGACATGTTCTATATCTATCCCACTGGCTCATAATAAGAAATACAAAGCTAATTTACTAATTGCCTGTGACATGAAAATAAGTCCATATTCACATAGCCTAGAAGGGTGAGTTATATGCAGAAGGAAGCATGTTAAGGGAGAGTGGATGTGTAACTTCTATGTAGAAAGTTATATGAGTAATGCAAAAGCAGGCCCACCAGACCCTAAAGACTTTGAGCAAGGAATGTTTATCTTGGCTTTAAAGTTAGGGGTGGCAAATCTAGCAGGACTGGGAATAAAATCCTTCCCCATTGGCACTCCTACAGGCCATATCCCCAGGAGCACATCAAAATACCATTGTTTGCCTCTAGTTCCCCTTTGAAATGGTGACCAAAAAGATGGGGAAATCTGCCCGCCATGAATACACACTTGAGGAGTTTTAAGTGGAAATTTCAGACAATTTTCTTCAGAATATCAAACAAGCAAATGTTTAGGTTTCCAGGGGTTTGGTGGCCCCAAAAACAGGCTCCAGAGGTTGCATGCAGTCCACATATTCTTCATTCCTATTACAAAGGGTGATGATATTTAACAAAGCATTCATGAAACAAAATTCCTGCAGTTAGTATTCTGTTCTCACTTGGTTCCATGTACATCTCTGACTTATTGCTAAAGGACCCAAAATTCTTTCTTTCCTTCTTGTTGTATCCCTCAGATAGACATTTGGTTATGGAAGATCAGGAAAAGGCCTTTCTAACCATGGTGATCAAATTATGATGGAAATTTCTTCACCAAGAAATTCAGCTAGCGTCTTTCATTGTCCACTTTCTAATGGGCATTTAATGCTTTATTTTTATTGGAAGATGTCATTTTTGACAGTTCTATTTGTGCTATGATTGTTTTATGATATTATAAACAGTCTTCAGTAGAATCTTTTCTACAAAATCATGATAGAGCAGTGGTTCTCAACCTGTGGGTCCCCAGGTGTTTTGGCCTACAACTCCCAGAAATCCCAACCAGTTTACCAGCTGTTAGGATTTCTGAGAGTTGAAGGCAAAAACATCTGGGGACCCATAGGTTGAGAAACACTGTGATAGAGATTTACAATAAATAAATGAAATGCATAGGAAATAAATAACAACACAGTTCAACTAATGATAAGTTTTGACTGTACTGAGCAACTATTTGTATTACCAAAAAGAATGAAACTGGATATCTCTAATTATTACATTTTAAGATTTTAAAAATAAACAACACAAAGTGCTTATTTAAGTAGATGCATCTATCTTTCTAGAAGAATTTACAAAGTATTCACTTTGACTGCACACCTTTTCCACTTAATGATATGGTTAGATGCTTCTTGGACAGAATGATTCTGCAAACTTTCAAGGGCATCCTTAATAACTGCAGTAAGAAAAAGCTGATTAGTAAAATAATATTGACTGACTTCTCTGTTCAGCTTATAAAGAACTCACCTAAACCTTTTTGTCCAGGATTTTTAGCAAAGTTAAAAGTAAACTGATAAAAATCTTTAAACTTCATTGGATCCTTTAATTCTTGTTCCAGTCTTGGCAAAAGAGCTTTTAATTTGTCTGTGGTATCACACCTGGTAAAAAGACATTATTTGTATTATGACATTTAAAAACTATATTATATTCAGTACATTCAGTAAAACTAAACACCAGGTAAAACACAGAAGTACATTTAGGTAAATTCATGTCCGCAAACCCATTTACTAGGTAAATATGGAGATGATGGTTCCCCAAGCAGAAAAATGGAAGGCAAAAAAAAAAGTTTAAGTGTCCTGTTCATCTCAATAATTTATCTTGGAAAAGTGCTAAGATTCAGTTAACATTCCTAGGGTAAATTAAATGCAGTTTAATTTAACTAGCAACTGCTTTATGATTTTCACTCTACCCTTTTCCCCATTGTCAACACTAAATCATTTAGCTGTACTAATCACCATGGAAGTCGGTTAGCTGCAAACTTTTTTTTTGACAAAGCCAAAACATCTTTAGCTAATTCAAATAAAAAAGCACATTTATCCATTTGTATAAAAGGACAAGGACAAAGTAAGATTAAAAGGACTGTAAAAAAACACTACAGGTTTTCCTGTAGACACTATACATTCCAGGATGGATGGAAATGAACCTTTTGTTACAACAGTGCCTTCTAATGAGCATAGTATAAAATTATTATGCTTTCCAATAATAAGGTAGCATGATCATTCACTCAAAAACCAACTAACTAAATTAGATGAAATCTTTTAGTCCCTTTGTTCCTTTGTTTTTTATTGCTGAATCCAGAGAAATCTAAACCTAGGGAATACAGTTCTGACACTAGCTCCTAAACAGTTATAAACTATGCTCTCAAGTTTTATATACAGCTTTGTTTTAAACAAACAAGACAGCCAGGACAAAAATTATCCCAACAAATCTATGTTTTTTTTGCCAGCCAACATAGCACATTAGGGACAAAAACTTTTTCATGCCATTTTTTGTTTAAGACATCATGGTGCAGAGAACCAGAAAGGAAGTGTTGTGGCTGCTACTAAATTCATTACATTCAAGGGAACATGAGGATTTGCAGTGGAGTCAGAAAATATAAGCAATATATGTGATACTCTAATCCCAATATATTGCATTTAATGCTGGTGATAGTACTACTACTCAGTGGTATGTGAAAGTGAAATGAAAGGTTACAGCCATCACATTGTTCCTTTGCTACACTATCTTTCTCTCAATTGGTCTCAAAGGTGCTACAAGATCCCTTTGCAAACTGATATTCCAGACTAACAGGGCAGAATCTTTACATTTTACCTATATGTATGGACATAGCCAAGCAGCCTTACAAACACCAGTGCTGGCATTCTTTGAGGTGGGCCAATAACTTTCACAGAATTATAATGATCTTTTAATTGTGCCTGCAACTAATGAGTTACTTTATGATTTAATGCACTTCTTTATAGGTATCCCACCTTCTATGCACTTTGGTAAGTCAATTGTGGCAAACGCCAATCAAAAGGGCAGCCATTCTGTTACTCCGATTGCCTTGTAGGGGAAGGAACATGTCAGCACAACTGCTGTCTTACTTTATTTACATCCACAAGTGACAGTATAGCTAGCCTCAGAACCTCTCATTTGGCTGACTTCAATGCCTCCACTAGATGAGGCAGTTCACTAAAACCACAAAAAACAGCAACTCTGTTTCACAGCAACTCTGTGAAATTCCTAAGACTGGTATGACTCAACAATAGCAGTGCTAACAATTAGGCGAGGAGGGAAAACATGGGGTCTGGTTCCAGCTCTCTTCATGTTGATTTAATTTCATAATTGCTCTCAAAGCTCTTGCATCTGGATTTAGAGAAAAATCTAGCTTGATTGAACACAATTCCAAAATTGTGCACAGAAAGAATTCCTCACAGGTGTCATTGACCTGTTCAAACTGTGACTGAATTGTTGAATTTATATGGAAGTAAATAATAAGCAATAAAGCATTCTGGAGAAAATAGGCATCGAGTGTGTAATTTCACTGTTCTATTGACTCTCTGGAGTTGTCGTGTTGTGATGAAGCATACTGTGCCCAGTTAGAAATCAAAGCACACATATGACAAAACTCATGTTCCCTTGTGAGCTTTATTTTTTAAAAATTGCTCAACATAACATCCCTGGTATACCTAAGAACCCAGAATAGGATTTAAAGGAAGCTAATTCTACTAAAGTTCTCATTACAATTGATAAAACTTAGATCATGACCCCCCGGGTTAAAAATATACTGTGTTTTAAAATATCTAAATATAGACTTAGGTGAAGGGGACAAGTCAGATCTAGAGACCGGGGAACTGTTTTATTATGTCTACAGAAAGCCCTAAGTCTAAAACGTTTGGAAAACACACAATAATGGAATCATGTGCATGGCTCAGAGCATTTTTTGTAGTTCTTACTGAGACAGTTCCCACAGAGAATTAGACAAGTCACTGTTCAATTTAAAAAATCGCTTACTTTCTTTGCTATAGGAGCTGTGGATGTAAATGCTACAAAGAAAGCTCCGGATACATGCACAGTTCCTTTGTCAACAAATGGCTTCTTGGACTGCAGCTCAGGTCATCTGAGTATAAGGAGGACAATATGAATTAAATAAAGCAATTAATGATAATGCACATGTATAGTTTTTTTCCAGAAACTTACTTTGGGTCTAATTAAGAGAAATTTGAAGTGTTGTTAAAAGCAACCATACTCACCCCAGTTCTGTCATGCCATCTATAAATTCCTTTTTACTGAATTCACATTGAGTGGCTGCCCTAAATTTCCATGCTATGACCAAAACACTGATGCTAGCAGGGTCTAGACTTAAATCATCACAAAACTGTTGAATTCCGTCAATGCCAATTTTGTTCTCATCCTGAGGATCTGAATTAAAAAATAAAAAGATTCATGCTTTACATTAAGAACTTGTCAATCACATTTAATCACAAACCTTTCTGGTTTCTTTTTCTACTGCAAACTTAAAATTTCAAAAATGTAACCTTTCCTTGAAAAAATATGCACATATAAATTCTTAAATATATCTCTAGGGAACTAATGGTGAATTTGAATGTATGAAAAGAATGATTTATTTGTAAACTGTCTTCAGTACAGCACTAAATGTTTTAAATAAAACAGCACAACATAAAACATGGAGACTAAATGTGCCCCCACTCACCATTTCTACTTCCCTGGGCAATCCCAGATACCATTTCCTTGCATTTTCTTGCTTAAGTCTAAGTATTCCAAACAAATCAAAAGTTCCACTTATACAAAGTCTTTGTGAATTCCTCTGTGTTGGAATGGGAAATGTAAGAGGAAATTAAGAGGTGTTTGGGAGGCAGGAGAATATCCAGTTTTGGGAAAATATGTGGCTTAACCAAAAAGTTCTTGTTCCATTCTCTGCCGCTTTAATAAAAATTTTCCAACTATTCTAAGCAGCATGAAACTGCAACTTGTGGCAAAGCAAATTGTCATGTCTTATGACAGTGCTTTATTTGGAATTATGTTCGTCCCTCAATGCCTCTGGAGTAACACTAAATCTTGACATAGTATCATTCCAATTGAACAACTGAGGAGAAATACTGTGATCATCTGCCTGGCTACTGTCTATATCTCTGCATTTGTAATAATGAGAAAGTTTTGTTTAACAACAACAATAACAACAACAACAACAACAACAAAAAGGGGGGGGGTAATGGTTCACAAAAATATCCACAGCTTTTCTGATAACTTTGCATTTAGCCCAAACTGATTAATTTTCTCATAGTCCAAAATGTGGAACTGCAAAAAGTGGGAAAGTATTATTTACCCTAGTAGTTCTGAAACTGTAATCAAGAGAAAGTGAACATGACCATGTATACTTGTTGTCCTCTCTCTGTATTCAGTGTGTGAGAGAAAAGAGCTGGAACCAGTGTTAGCCAGTCAATTATTGCATGGCTCATCTGCATGAAACTTCTCAGGAACTTGTTTGTTTGTGCCCCATCTCATTATTATTAGCAGAAAAGGGCAGAGATTCAAGGAGATAAATTGGACAACCAGATAGGGATTCAGGGTCCCTATGAGAAGAGACAGTCATTTCTGGTTACACAGAGAAAAATGTGGTTATCAGGAGAGATATTTCTGGAACAGGGAAACAAAAAGGGTGCTGAAATCTGTGCCATGGTAAAGAGAAAAGGGGAGTGCCATGGAATGCAGAAAGAAAAATAAGGCTGCTAACAGAATCAAAGCTTTTGTGGAACCAATAGCACAAGGGCTGTGACAAGCTATAGAACTAGGGTTTTAAAAAGGAGTTTTGCAGAAATATGAAAGAAAACGAAGTTAACAGGGAGTGGATTGTGTCCCTGAACTTAATTTCAAGTCCGCTTATATCTAATTTGAAATCAAAGAACTTTTTCTTATTAACAACTCTGTCCTAAGATGTTCCAATAATTGGAGTCAATTGGATCAGTTTTGGTCCTCCTGCTTAGGAGCATGTGGCTATATATATAAAAATGTAACACAGCAGCGTTTTTTAACAAACGTAGAAAACAATCCACACAATTACTGTACGAGGGTATTAGTAGACACAGTTATGTGCAGACCATTTTCTGCACATAACTGTCCTGATCCTGCTACTGAAGCACTGAAGTGCAGGTGCATATCAAATATCCTGTTTAAAGTCTACTTTCTAACATCTTTGCATAATCTGTGGAGTATTTGATCATCAAAATAGTAATGAAAAAAGCCAATTTTCCAAATGGTCACTGAATAGGTAATGTACAGTTCTTCTGGCCATGAAATAAGTTTGAGTAAAACTAAAAAGTGTTCCAACAAACAACTTTGAATATAATCCACTGTGGGTGTTACAAGTTTTCAAAAACCTCAGCAATAGCACAGGGAAGCAGAATATTAGGCTATCACTGTATCAATAACAATGGTTGGATGCTACAGGTTGCAACAAGTATATATTCAGTGTCTGACTGCCACTCCTCTGTAACCTACCTTCACCAGACAGTGAGTTCAGAAAAGGATGCCTTTTCCTCCTGTGAAAACAAGAAATCTGAGCCCTATTGCTTTTACCAGCCAACATTTGTTGCAATCCTTTGCTTGTTAATAAAACTGTAGCTGATTAACACAATTATAAAATTTTGTGGCTCTAATGCTTATTTTTCTCGACTGCAGAAAGACATTTCATTTTTAATAGAAAGAAATACATTTCAGTTCTAGTTAATGGAACTGCCATATAACTAATGTTGGGGTTCAGAAATTTACAACATTATATGCTTGTCAGTAACAGGAAAAGCTATGCTTTTTTGTATCTGGGAAAAGAACAAATAATAATAATAATAATAATAATAATAATAATAATAATAATAATAAAACTTTATTTATACCCCGCCACCATCTCCCCAACGGGGACTCGGGGCGGCTTACATGGGGCCACGCCCAAAACAATACAATGTAAACAGCATATAAAAGAACAGCAGAACACAATACAATAAACAATACAGTAAATAATATCCATTACAAAATAAAACAAGGAGACAATAAAAACAAGGGCAGACCACATGAACATTAAGTTAAAACTCGGGGTGAGAAAGACATAAAAATAAAAACCACAGCGAACAGGGTCATAAGGGAGTGGGGTATTCTGGAGGATAGATATTAGGGGAGTAACGGAAAAGAAATATAAAATGGTTACTCTCCAAAAGCGCAGCGAAAGAGCCATGTTTTCAAGTCTTTCTTGAAGGCTGCTAGTGTGGGGGCTTGCCTAATCTCCGCAGGCAGAGAATTCCACAATCGGGGGGGGGGGGGGCACAGCAGAAAAGGCCCTCTTCCTTGTTCCCACAAGGCGGGCCTGGGATATCGGGAGTGGGGACAGGAGAGCTTCCCCTGATGAATGAAGGGATCGTGTAGGCTTGTGATAGGAGATATGGTCACGAAGGTAGGTGGGTCCCAAACCGTTTAGGGCTTTATATGTGATGGTATACACCTTGAATTGGGACTGGAAAATAAAAGGCAGCCAGTGGAGCTCCTTGAACAGGGGAGTAGATCTCTCCCTGTAACTCGCCCCCGTAATTAACCTGGCAGCCGAGCGCTGGGCCAATTGTAGTTTCCGGGCCGTCTTCAAGGGAAGCCCCACGTAGAGCGCATTACAGTAGTCCAGTCTAGCGGTAACTAAGGCATGCACCACCGTGGTCAAGTCAGACTTCACGAGGTATGGCGCACAAGCTTGAGTTGTGCGAAGGCCCTCCCGGCCACCGCCGACACCTGCGCCTCAAGCGTCAGCGCGGAGTCCAGGAGGACCCCCAAACTGCGGACCTGTGATTTCAGGGGGAGTGCGACCCCATCCAGCACAGGTTGCCCCCCAATACCCCGATCCGACGCGCGACTGACCAGGAGGGCCTCTGTCTTGTCAGGATTGATCCTCAGCTTGTTCCTCCTCATTCAGTCCGCCACAACGGCCAGGCACTGGTTCAGCATCCGAGGGGCTTCCTTGGAGTCAGATGGGAACGAGTAGTGGATTTGCGTGTCATCTGCGTAGAGATGGCAACGCCCTCCAAAACTCCGGATGACATCTCCCAGCGGTTTCATGTAGATGTTGAATAGCATGGGGGATAGAATAGACCCTTGCGGGACCCCACAGGTCAAAGGCCAGGGGTCCGAGCAGGTGTCCCACAGCTTCACCAACTGGGAACGGCCCTCCAGGAAGGACTGGAGCCACAGCAGAACCGTGCCACCGAGCCCCATCCCGGAGAGCCTCCCCAGAAGGATGCCATGGTCGATGGTATCGAAAGCCGCTGAGATGTCCAAGAGAATCAGCAGGGTCACACTCCCCCTGTCCAGTTCCCTGCGGAGGTCATCCACCAAGGCGACCAAAGCCGTCTCGGTACTGTGCCCAGGCCTGAAGCCAGACTACGAGCGGTCCAGAAAATCAGTGTCATCGAGGAACTCCTGGAGCTGCGTGGCAACCACCCGCTCCAGAACCTTGCCCAAAAATGGGAGGTTGGAAATTGGTCTGTAGTTGTTACATACAGATGGGTCTAAAGAGGTCTTTTTTAGTAATGGTTTTACTACTGCCTGCTTAAAGCAGGATGGAACTGACCCCTGACCCAAGGAGGCATTTATAATAGCCACAAACCAATCCAACAACCCATCTGTGATGACTCATGGGCCATGTAGTCCCATTCCTAGTGCTGTTGTGACTGACGAAGAGGAGAACTTGGGTTTTCCTCCATTTCAGCCAGAAAGGGAACCATTTCAGCCAGAAATTGAGCCTTTGCACCTGCAGGAGGCTTGTCTTCCAGAAATCTCCCAAACAAGCCCGGAGTCGAGTTCTCCCCCTTTTTCGCGCCGTAATTACATTCTCCAGCAGAAAGGAGTACAACAGGCTAATCGCAGGAGTTTGAGAATAGCAGCAAAGCATTCAGATGATTAAAGCCTGTTCCCATGAGAAATTTTAGGGAGTCATACATCTGGACACAGAGATTGACTTTCGTTTCTGGTTCCCCAGAGAAGTGTTCTCTGGTGGGGAAAACAAGGCCTATTTAGGTTCCTTGCTCCCGGAGGGATCTTGCGGAGTCAATTCGTCAGCAACTGGAGTAGTGTGTGTGGACAGCTACTCCGCTTCCAAGCCTTTGTTCCTGATTCAAGCCTTCGTTTTCCAGCCTTGTTCTTCCACGGATTTTGCCTTGCTTTCCAAGACCCAGCCTTGCCTTGTTTCCCGGATTTTGCCAAGTAAATACCACGGATCTTGTCCTTGCTCCTCGTTCCTTGCTGCCTTGTATCCAAGCCTTGTTTTTCCAAGAATCAAGTTACTTCCTAGCCTCGTTCAAGTTCATGGACTAAAAGACCTTGTCATCTCCCCTCACTTTGCCTGGCAAAGTGAGTGTTTCGGTTATTGGATTACAACTTTGGACCTTAATATTTCATATTGGACATTGCTTCTTTGGACTAATTTTGACCTTTCCTGAAAGGTCTACTCCTGGACTAATTCATACGCTTGCTTTTATTAACTTTACATATTTCCTTAATAAAGATATTAGATAGATTCTGGCCTCTGTGTATGGTTATTGGTGCTCTGCTGCCTGGGTCCTGACACCATCTTTGGCCAGCTTAACCAGCCAAGAAGGACAAGGATCCAGAGCGCAAGTGGTCGCCCTCACAGACCCAAGAATCCCCTCCACGTCATCAGGAAGAACAAGCCGGAAAGAATCCCACAAGATCGGACAGACAGGTACCTCGGTTACCTCCGCTGGAACTACAGTTAAGCTGGAGTCCAACTCACGGCGTATCTGAGCAACTTTGCCTGCAAAATGGTGCGCGAAATCGCTGCACCGAGTTGCCAAGTCGTCAGGAAGCCCCTGGGTCTCGGGAGGCCGCAGGAGCTCCCCAACAACTCGGAACAACTCCGATGGCCTGTTGGCTGCAGACGCTATGCGGGCAGTCGTGAAAGCTTTCCTGGCTGCTCGCAGAGCCACGGAGTAAGCCTTAATAGCGGCTTTAGCCCGTGCTTGGTCAGACACATCCTGAGATTTCCTCCAGATGCACTCTAGTCCCCTCCTCGCACGCTACATCACAGCCAGCTCCTCAGTGAACCAAGGAGTCGATGTGACTCTACGCAGCGAGAGGGGACGTTCGGGAGCGATCGTGTCAAGTGCCCTTGTCAGCTCACTATTATAGCGATCAGCCAGGACATCGACAGGATCGCCAGTCTCCAAAACAGGAAGATCCCCAAGAGACCTCAGAAGTCCATCCGGATCCATCAGCCTCCTGGGGCGGACCATCTTAGTGGGTCCACCACCCCTGCGGAGGTTAGAAGACACGGCGAAACTTAAACAGATCAGATGATGGCCAGACCATGACAATGGAAGGATGTTTTGCTCTTCCACTCTGACTGTCCCACCGTCCACAATAAAGACAAGGTCCAGCGTGTGTCCTGCCTGATGCGTGGGCCCAGATATAACTTGAGTCAGCCCCATGGTCGTCATGGCAACCATGAAATCCTGAGCAGCACCTGTCAATGTGGTCTCGGCATGGATGTTAAAGACAAAGATACATGCCATCATATATAAACAACAAACTAGAAGAAAATATATTAGGTGTGTACAGTTAGCCCTCCCTAACCACTGATTCAACCATCCAGGGCTTGAAAATATTAAAGTAACATTCCAGACAGCAAACCTTGATTTTGCCGTTTTATATAAGAGATTGCATTTTACTATGCCATTGTATACAATGGGAACCAAATCACAGCAGATCCTAAGGGTCTACTTTACAATTATGTTATGGTCCATATTAACAACGGAGACCTAAGAAACAAAAGCATTAAAGTGGAAAAGATTCAGTTATGAGCAAAAATCTTACAGATCTGTGGTTCCAGAGGAAAATGATTGGTAGAAACAAATAATTGATGTTATTGATGTGCTGAAGTGTTATAGAACAGGGTAAGGAATAAAATCCAAGCAGACTGCAGATTATAAGTAGTTCAATAGTATAATACTTTTACATACAATTGAAATAAGTTTCCTATTCTGCCTGTCTGTGTAGATGCCGAATTATATAAAAAATTCAGCAAGCTATATGTTAGTAATAAACCATGAAAAACAAATTTATTAGACATGTGCAATAAAATAAGTACCCTGATCTAGCAACGACAATCTCCTTATGAACAACAAGACTCAGAACAAGGAACTGCTAAAATACATTTCTGGAAAAAAATTACTTTTTCAGGATTAGCAGGTTTGTTTACCCTGAGAGGGAATCAAAGCCCCAAGTCAAGTATCTCAGATAACAGCAAAGATTCTTTGCTATTAGATAATACTGTAGACTCTTGTGAAAAGAAGCATATATAGAAAACACATCATCAAGTGCAAGTGCATTTGAATGAACATCTTCTGGAAGAGCCAGGAATATGAATGTAAAATTTGGATGCATTTGAGTCACATAAGCCTGTCCAAACTGTAAGATTTGGAGGAGAGACCCTTCTCTCTGTCTTATCACCTAAGGTACATTTTAGTAACAACAAAGGGTAAAACTTTCTCAATAACCACTCCAAGATTGTGTGATGCCTATCCCATTAAGACAGCCCTGCTTTCTGATGGGCATATATATACATCCCAGTGTGAAAATGAATACGCATTTGATGGGCCCTTGAGAACACATTCTCTGTAAACCATACAGCAAACAGTAGCCCTAGATGAGCATTCAATTTACACATGTAATTCCAGTAAGTGACCTGTGTGGAGAATTGGATCAGAGTCAGAAAGTTTAATTCCACAACTCAACACAAATTTCCTTGTGTAATTAATCAAATACCATAACATCCCTTATACCACTTATAAACTGATAGTGCCTTTCTAACACACAAAGTGGCTAATTTACTTTTCCTTACAACCAATGCTGCACTTGCCAGGGCTCAAAGTGTTTAAATTTTGAAGACAGATTGTTTCATACAAAATGTTGTAAGATAACTTTCAAATTTAGTTTGCTCACCTCATCATTATGCATATGGAAAAAACATTACAACAGAATACTATGTTAATTTTTACTATGAATTGGTCCAGAATAAAATTTCACTGAGTTCAATACTCACTTACTTTTTATTATGTGTGTTTTAGATTACAACCCCTCCCTATCTCTCATAGGAATTAAACTAAAATAGCACACAATTTCAATGGAAAAATGAAGCAGAAAACTTACCTTTGTACCTGTTATATAACTGTTCTAATTTCTTCCTGTCTATTGAAATTTTCATGGATTCTTTGTAGTACAAGTCTGGATTCTGGAAGTAGTTGTCTGTTGCCACTTCTAGTTTCCATTCATTTTGCATTAAGCAGTATATAGCAGTCCTTTCACCAGCCTGAGTAACTGCCATAAACTGGCGGACCTTGTCCTTCTGAGACGATTTAAGTTTATGCTTTGGGATGCAAAAGAAGTATGAAAGCCAATGAAGCCAATCCAGAGGTTTGTTTCAGAATTCTACAATAACTGCCTATCTTTAAAAAGGGCTTAGTTTTCCTGTTGGGTAACACATTTCACTCCAGGATAACCCAAGGAAATCCCTTTTCTTCTGTAATTAAAGGCATCACCTTCTTCTGAAAACTGAAATGACAGCATCTATATGCATATTTTAAACACACAAACATGTTTTATGTAACAAATCAGGAAGCAATTATACTGAAAAAATGAAATGTAATTCCTCTTTTTGTACTTAACAACCAACTACTATACTGAAGCATTAAAACTTTCCCCTTAAAGCAGTGAGGTTTTCTTTCTTTGTTCCTCCTCTAATGAGTTTTGATTCATATTCTTCTTTTTATGGATAGTGGTGGCGTATGGAAAAGGCCTGAAAGTTATTAGAGCTTCTACAGGCAACAATAATCATTTGAAAAAACAGTTTATCACTGAGACGCCAACGCAAAAGTGTTTTTTAAAGAACATCTAAAGTTTCTTCTTCTAATTCAGGCCTTAGGTGTCAACTTTGTTTCCTCTAAAAGGATCCAGCCATTTCAAGGGAGGGCAGTGCGAGAAAAGAGGTAGTGCCAACTGCCGAGTTAAAGGATTAGGGCAGCGTATGGCAGCGACTTGGTCTATAGCCAAACGGAACTCTCCTTCTGTACAAAAGCAGGGGAGACAGTTTAATGGCAGAAATACACCATATGCTGCTCCTGCCTGCCTGCAGGGCACCTTTGCTCTGGCGGCCTATGAACCACCTTATAAAACCAACCACAGAACAGGTTGAGGCTTTTTAGCAGCCAACAAAATTTTGTGTATATACATCCATGTGAACCATTATCCATAAATCCAAAGTGCTCCAAAACCGCCTACATGGGTGGCTGAGAGAGTGACACCTTGGCTTTCTGGTGGTTTGGTGACCACAAACTTTGCTCTATGCAGAAGACTGAGTCTCTATATCGGGAGAAAGGTGGGAAAAATTAATGTTTAAAATACTGTGTATAAAAATGTCTTCAGGCTTTTTTTTTCTTACGTCAGGAGCAAATTGAGAAACTGTAAGTCACTTCTGGTATGAGAAAATTGGCCATCTACAAGGACATTGCCCAAGGGATGCTCGGATGTTTTACCATCCTGTGGGAAACTTTTTTCATGTTCCTGCATGGGAAGCTGGAGCTGACAGAGGGGAGTTCACCCAGCTCACCGGATTCGAACTGCTGAGCTTACAGGCAGCAGTCCTGCCGACACAAGCCTTTTGGTCAGCAGTCCTGCCAGCACAAGGGTTTAACTCATTGCGCCATCAAAGGCTCCATCTTCAGGCTAGGTGTATAGGAAACACAAATGAATGTGGTGGTTTAGGCTTGGGTCCGACCTCCAAGAGATCTCATTTTCTATAAATAAAGGGAATACACAACTGTGAAGAAATCCCTGTATAAACTAATCTAGTGGTTTTGCCTTGGGTCCCATCTACAAAAGATCTCATTATGTATGAATAAAATAAATAACTATTAAAGCCCCTGTGTAAAAGAATCTAATGGTTTTGCCTTGGATATAACCTCTAAAGGATCTCTAAAATAAATTGAAGAAATAAAATAATTATTTAAAAAAATACTGTATACAATACTACTTTCAGGCTAGGTGTACTGGAAACTAGGTACGTAGGGTGTATATATCTGTGGAATGTTCAGGGTGGGAGAAAGAAGAACTCTTGTTTGTTTGAGGCAAGTGTGAATGTTGCAATTGACCACCTTAATTAGCACTGAATAGCCTTGCAACTTCAAAGCTTGGCTGCTTCCTGCCTGAGGAGAATCCTTTGTTGGGAGGTGATTAGCTGCCCCCGATTGTTTCTTGTCTGGAATTCCCTTTTTCAGAATATTCTTTATTGACTGTCCTCATTTTAGAGGTTTTTCTTTAATATTGGTAGCCAGATTTTGATTATTTCCATGGTTTCCTCGTTTCTGTTGAAATTGTCCACTTGCCTTGCTTTCTGTTGAAACTGTTTACATTGTCCAGGACCTCTCCTTACAAATAAGTAAAGTAAAACAAGTACAAAACACTGGGCATAAACCCCCTTCAGGGTAGGCGTTTAGAGAGGTGGTTCAGGTCCCACCTGGAAAAGATCCACTGTATCTCTGTAAAGGATCCCCAAATCTGGAGGGGAAACACCTACAACTCTTCTGGGTTGGAGTGTGTGTGTGTGTATGTATATATATACACACATGCACATACATACACATACTGTATATTCTAAAGTACACACTGAGAAGGGAAAAAAGGGGCGGGCTTTAAGCCACCTGCCCGGCTTCTCTCTCCCCTTCTTTCCCAAAAAAGGGCAAGCTTAGTGGACTCCTCGCACTGCGCTCTCCCTTTCCGCCCTCCGACCAAAAAGAGAGGGGAGCCCTTTAAGCCTTGTGCCTGAGGGAGCCCCTTGCTCTGTCCTTTGCCCCAGAAGCATAAGGAGACCCTCGGACAGAATGACTCCCTCAGGAGGCGCCTCCTCTCCTCCTCAGGAACACGAAGTGAGGAGGCGGTTGCCCACAACCAGCCAACCGCATTCTCCTTCCTTCCTTCCTTCCTTCACCTTAACGTCCCGCGTCCCAACCTACCATTTTATTTCCAGCGGCGCTTTCACCCAACTTCACTCGCCGCCGCGACGGCGTCCTTCTGCGCAGGCGCGGACCGGGCCGCCTTCACTTCACTGACTCCACTCCCCCCCCCCCCCCCCTTCTTCTTCTCCTCCTGTTTCTCTCACGACCCTCTCAACCGCCAGCCATGGCTTCATTCACCCGGAAGTCCCCGCTGCCCCATTCTTCGCCTCCTCCTTCAAGGTCGTCTCTACGTCTCCCGTAATGCGGCTGCTACTACTGCTACTACTCCTGCTGAGGCTCACGCTCTGAGTAAGGCATCCACAAGGCCTGACATTGACAAGCGCGGCAGCGGGGAGAGGACAGGGAACTACGCTACCCACAAGTCACTAACGGACTGGACCACAGACTACTACTTCTGCTATGAGGAGGAGCCCCACTCGAGATGTCACTTCCGGGTTTTGAGGGGCCAGCTATCATTGATCACTGGAAGGTGTTCCTTATTGTAAAGCAGGCGTGGGCAAACTTGGGCCCTCCCGGTGTTTTGGACGTCAACTCCCACAATTTCTAACAGCCTACCGGCTGTTAGGAATTATGGGAGTTGAAGTTCACGCCTGTTTGTCCAGATGTTTGGGCCTCCAACTTTTCAATAGTTCGGACGGAAGCCCCGCAGTTTGAGAACCTCCTGTTGTCACTTATCGTTATGTAACACGATTTTTGTCTCTGGGCTATGAATGTCATTTCCTAATTGGTTCTACCAAAAAACATGAAAAACGAGGTTGTTTTTTTTTAACTGCAAAAAAAATTCTTTGTGTTGCAGTGGGTTTTCCGGGCTGTATGGCCATGTTCCAGAAGCATTCTCTTCTGACGTTTCGCCCACATCTATGGCAGGCATCCTCAGAGGTTGTGAGGTATATTGGAAACTAGGCAAGTGGGGTTTATATATCTGTGGAAGGTCCAAAGCAGGAGAAAGATCTCTTGTCTGCCTGAGGCAGGTGTGAATGTTGCAATTAATCACCTTGATTAGTATTGAAAAGCCTTGCAGCTTCAAGGCCTGACTGATTCCTGCCTAGGGGAAATCATTTGCTGGAAGGTTATTAGCTGGCCCTGATTGATTCATTGCCCAAACACGAATCAAGGAACATGAAAGGCACTGCAGACTAACTCAACCAGAGAAGCCAGCCATAGCATAGCACCTGATGAACCAACCCGGCCACAGGATATTATTTGAGAACACAGAAATGCTGGACCACTCCAACAACCACCATGTCAGACTACACAGAGAAGCCATTGAAATCCATAAGCATGTGGACAATTTTAACAGGAAGGATTAAGCCATGAAAATGAACAAAATCTGGGTACCAGTATTAAAATCAGGACAGTAAATAAAGAACAACACTCAGAATTCCAGACAAGAAACCATCTGGGCCAGCTAACACCTCCCAACAAAGGATTCCCCCAGTCAATAAGCAGCCCGACTTTGAAGCTGCAAAGCCATTCAATGCTAATTAAGGTGGCAATTAGAAGCATTCACACTTGCCTCCAACAGACAAGAGTTTTTTCTCCCACCCTGGGCACTCCACAGATATATAAACCTCCCTTGCCTAGTTTTCAACAGACCTTACAATCTCTGAGGATGCCAGCCATAGATGTGGGCGAAACGTCAGGAGGGAATGCTTCTGGAACATGGCCATACAGCCCGGAAAACTCAAAGCAACCTGTCATTCTACCCTTTCCTACATCTAAGTGCGCTGCTGGATGACGGGAGGGGAATTCGAGGCATCCCACAATGCACTGCACAACAGGCATCCCACTACATTTCTCCACACAAACCCGGGAGCCAGAGAGTGAGAAGACTACACTTCCCATAAGACATTACGGGGCGAAAGGGAAGTGAGACGCGATTGGCCATCCCTCCACCCTTCACCGCCCCCTGCTCTCTGTGTGACAAGGACCGTCGAAGCCGTTGGACCTTCTGATCCTGGCCGGTGAGGTCATATCTCAGATGGTTCTTTATTCAAAAGGGGCGGGCTTTGGCTTCTGGTTGGGCGGCGAGCCAGTCGGCAGGAGCCGCTATTGGGTACGAGCCAGGCGCCCGGGATTCCTATAGGCTACCTGGCAGAAGGGAGGTGTGCCGAGGCTGAAGACGTGGCTCGGGGATTTCCGGAAGGAAGGGCGGCGATTCCCTTCGGCTCCCGCGGGTCTTTCCTGGGCAGGTAAGGGGGATGCGTGAGGGAGCGGGGGCCTCTCTCCCAAGGCTTGCGCCTGTCTTTGTTTCCAAAGACTGGGTCAGTAATACAAGGTTCAAGCGACCGGGACGATTTCCTTTGATAGCAGAAGAGGGATGCTGAGGCAGGAGATGGACAGCGAAAGCCCATCCCAGCAGCAACCAGGGCTGACCTTGCTTAGCTCCCAAGATCAGGCAGGACCTGGTGCCCTTGGTTCCTTAGCACAGTTACACCAAGTAATAGGTGACAACCGGGCCTTTTGAGTCCACCTGTATTATTAAATCAAAGCAGCCATGGCCTTAACTTGGCAATACCTAAGGAAGGCTGTTGATAAGAAAGTGACTTGGGAGGTTTCTCATTCATGTGTGTGTGCGTGTGTGCACGCCTTCAAGCTGTCTATTGATTTATGGTGGTGCTGTCATGGATTTCATAGGATAGATTTAGGCAAGGAATACTCTGAAGTGGATTTGCCAGTTCCTTCTTCTGAAGTACATCCCAAAGCACCTAGTTTTTGTTGCCAAAGGATTTCATGGCTGGAATCATTGGGTTGCTGTGTGTTTTCCGGGCTTTATGGTTATGTTCCAGAAGCATTCCCTCCTGACGTTTCATTCAAATTTATGGCAAGCATCATCAGAATTTGAGGGGTCTGTTGGAAACTAGGCAAGTGAAGTTTATATATCTGTGGAAGGTCCAAGGAGTGGGAAAGAACTCTTGTCTGCCTGAGGCAGGTGTGAATGTTGTAGTTAATCACCTTGATTAGAATTGAAAAGCCTTGCAACTTCAAGGCCTGGCAGATTCCTGCCTGGGGGAATCTTTTGTTGGAAGGTGATTAGCTTGCCCTAATTGATTCATGTCTGGAATTCCCCTGTTTTCTGAGTGTTGTTCTTTATTTACTGTCCTGATTTTAGACTTTTTTAATACTGGTAGCCAGATTGTGTTCATTTTCAAACCCGAATCAAAGAACATGAAAGGCACTGCAGACTTACTCAACCAGAGAAGTCAGCCATAGCTGAACAATCGATGAAACAATCTGGACACAGTATATTATTTGAGAACACAGAAATGCTGGACCACTCTAACAATTACCATGTTAGTCTATACAGAGAAGCTATTGAAATCCACAAGCATGTGGACAGTTGCAACAGAAAGGAGGAAACTAGGAAAATGAACAAAATCTGGCTACCAGTATTAAAAAATTCTAAAATCAGGACAGTAAGTAAAGAACAACTTGTATGCACAACACATCATGCGATGTGCGGGGCTTGATGAATCCAAGGCTGGAGTTAAAATTGCTGGAAGAAACATTAACAACCTCAAATATTTAGATGATACCACTCTGATGGCTGAAAGTGAGGAGCTGAAGATCCTTATCATCAAGGTGAAAGAAGAAAGTGCAAAAGCTGGGTTGCAGTTAAACATCAAGAAAACCAAGTTTATGGCAACCAGACTGATTGATAACTGGCAAATAGAGAGAGAAAATGTGGAGGCAGTGACAGACTTCATATTTCTAGGAGTGAAGATCACTGCAGATGCAGACTGCAGCCAGGAAATCAGAAGACGCTTACTTCTTGGGAGGAGAGCATTGGCCAACCTCGATAAAATAGTGAAGAGCAGAGACATCACACTGGCAATGAAGGTCCACATAGTTAAAACAATGTTATTCCCCATTGTAACCTATGGATACGAGAGCTGGACCATAAGGAAGGCTGAGCGAAGGAAGATAGACACTTTTGAACTCTGGTGCTGGAGGAAAATTCTGAGAGTGCCTTGGACCACAAGAATATCCAGCCAGTCCATCCTCCAGGAAATAATGCCCGGCTGCTCACTGGAGGGAAAGATATTAGAGGCAAAGATGAAGTACTTTGGCCACTTAATGAGAAGACAGGAAAGCTTGGAAAAGATTGTGATGCTGGTGGAAAAGGAAGGAAAAAGGCAAAAACAACAACAATGAAAGAACAATACAATATTTAAAAATAAAAACAATTTTAACCAACACCAACCTATCAGGATTTCAATGGGAAGTGTGGGCCTGCTTCTGGCCAATAAGATAGTCAAGTTAATTAGGATTGTTGTTGTTGTGCGCCCTCAAGTCATTTCAGACTTGAGTGAGCCTAAGTCTAAAACTGAAAGGTAGGGGCCAGGTAAATGACCTTGGAGGGCCGCATCTGGCCCCTGGGCCTTAGTTTGGGGACCCCTGTCCTATAGTATTGGCAGAGAAGAGAGAAAGGACCATATGAGGAGGATGTTCAGCTTGGAAGCCTTCACATTGGTATGATCACTGCTAGGGGAGAAATCTCTTTGCTGATACTATACTAGCATTGGGCCTGATGACAGAATCTGGTGACAGAATTCAGGCATGGCTTCCTCAGCCTCTGCAAATGTTTTGGAAAATATGTATAGACTTTTTTTAAAAGTATCTGTACTATAATATTAATAAATAACCAGCTGTTTTCCTTTTTTAAAAAAAATACAGGGATTCACATAAGAAGATCAGATGTTTAGACTCACAGAAAAGGATTTGATATTATCCAGAAGAGAGAGACTTTGAATATTCTTGAGTGGATTTGATCTTCCCAATTTGATAGATGCTGGATAGTGCTATGCTTTGGAAGAAAAGCAGGTCACAAAAGAAAGCAACTTTTCTAGTAACCAAGAATGTAAAGCTGAATAAAGAAGTGTTTGCAATGTTTAACATATTTTGTTCTCATGCTTTCTGGAATTTGAATGCACATTGGGTTGTGTGGTCCCATAGTATACTATGGATGAGAGCTACTTTTCATTAATTAGTGCCACCATTGGCGTTTCAAACGCATAGGACAGAGAAGGGATGATTTCTGGGTGCTTTCACACAGTCACTACTAGAAATTGGACAATGAAAGCAATGGGATTTGTTGGCTTTTGGATGTTCATGTCACTACTTTGCTGCCAGATGACTGCCCCAGCAGAACACGAGGATATAGTAAAACATGCAATAAAGCTGCATCGTGGGAAAGGAGCTGCAATAACTCAAAGGAAACAGTGGCTTGTGGAAAATTGCAGAAAGCTGTCTGGACTATTGCGTCAAAAGAATGTGGTTCTCAACAAATTAAAAAGTGCAATAAGAGCAGTGGAAAAGGACCTGGGGCTATCAGTCGAAGAAAGGACATTTCAGGTTCACACGTTTGAAATTTTCCAAAAAGAGCTCAATGAAAGTGAAAACTCTGTATTTCAAGCTATCCATGGACTCCAGCGGGCCCTACAAGGGGATTACAAAGATGTTGTGAACATGAAGGAGAGCAGCCGGCAGCGGCTGGAAGCCTTGAGAGAAGCAGCAATAAAGGTGAGTTTACTCTATCAGAAATTTCAGTATCATATCAAATGGAAAGAACAGTTGTAGCGTAACACAAGACAAGGTACACCTACATTAGAATGAATGAAGTTTGACACCGCTTACGTTGCCATGGCTCAGTGCTATGGAATCATGAGAGCTGTAATCTTTAGCCTTCTCTACCAAATAGTTCCAAACTACAGTTCCCATGATTTTATAACATTGAGTCATGGCAGTTAAAATGGGATTGACCTGCATTAATTATACAGTGCGGATGCATCCATAGTGGACTGATTTTGACCATGTTGATGTAGGAGTGAGATTGTTTGATGAATCTACTGGATAAAGCAAGTAAACAAACTTGAGTAAAATAAAAATACAATTAATAAATAATGTCTGCTTGTGGGAGTAAGAATGGATCTAATTTAATAATAATATATAATATAAATTTATTTCTACCCCGCCACCATCTCCCCGAAGGGACTCAGGGCAGCCAACAAAATACAGTGAAGTGCCACATATAGATAATACATAAATCTGAAATGATAAAAACCACAGAATTACAACCACACACATACATAATTACAATGTAAAACATTAAAATTCATAAAATGCAATCATAGCTGTGGATACAAACAAGTTGTTTCGATTGATATACTCCAGTGCCAACGTGATGCCCACAGTAAGTCCTTGGACTAATCCTTAAAAACCTATGTAAGATCAAAGGCTTGCTTAAAAAGCCATGTTTTTAAGCTGGAATGGAAGGCTTGAAGGCTTGAAGTGAAGGGCCTGATCTCTCTAGGGAGGGCATTCCAGAACCGGGGCACCACCACCAAGAAGGCCCTCTCTCTTGTCCCCACCAAACGTATTTGAGACAGTGGTGGGAACGAGAGAAGGGCCTCCCCAGCAGACCTCAGTGCCCGCAACGGTCCATAGAAGGCGATGCGGTCTCGAAGACTCAAATTTCTCAAATCAAGTATGTGTAGACCTCTTAAAACTTTAAAATGGCTGCTGATAAACTGCCGGGCCCAATTCAAGGTGCAGGTTTTGACCTATAAAGCCCTTCACGGCTTGGGCCCTACCTATCTCAGTGATCGCATCTCCTCCTATGAGCCAGTGCGGACCTTGAGATCTTCCGGGGAGGCTCTTCTCGCGCTCCCACCACCGTCTCAAGTGCGGCTGGTGGGGACGAGGGAACGAGCCTTCTCGGCAGTGGCCTCCCGGCTCTGGAATGCATTGCCAAAAGAGATCAGGCAATCCCCTACATTATCCAATTTCCGTAAGGAACTGAAGACCTGGTGGTGTCGGCAGGTTTTTGAGTAATTATATTGGACTACCGCCGACTTCTGAGCCTGAATATATTGCATAAGATTTCCCTTTATGGTTCCCGTCCCCTTGATCTGGTCATGTAAGTGTGATTTATTGTTATAATTGTATTATTTTACTTTGTTTAATAATGTGTATTATGTTGTTATGTAATGTTTGTGTTGCTTTTATGACTGTAAACCGCCCTGAGTCCCATCCGGGAGATAGGGCGGTATATAAATAAAGTTTTATTATTATTATTTATTAATGTTGCTCCAGTTTCATTGAGTATCTTGTGGCTAAAAGGTGGTTCAAGGGTCATAAAAACCACAGGAAGCTGGTTTTTTAAAAGCTCAGAGTTCTTGCTCTGCAGTTGTTGTTTTTTCGTTTTTCAGTTTTTAACAAAGATGCTCAACAAATTAAAATTGGTCTTATGCCTTTTTTGCTCTGAAAAGAATCTTAGAATTTTAACAAATCCTAATAGGAAGAAACGGAATATGTTGAACTTCTAGCAGCAGAGAAGCACCAAGCTGAAGCCCTGAAAAACATGCAGCATCAAAATAAGAGTCTATCTATCCTTGATGAGATTCTTGAAGATGTACGGAAAGCAGCTGATCGACTAGAAGAAGAAATAGGAGAGCATGCCTTTGATGACAACAAATCGGTAAGTTTATCCCGATATTGTTATAATAAATATCTGTTACAAAATTATAGTAGTTCATCAGTATTGTACAAGTAATTTCATTACTTAGCTTATTTGAATATTTGTGGAGAGAAAAAGCTGGGCATAAATATAAATAATAATAATAATAATAATAATAATAATAATAATAATAATAATAATAGAACAGAAAGTTATTTGCTGGAAAATAAAGTAGTGGAATATGGTAGAATGCAAAAAAGAAAAGCTGTTCTCTAATAGGGAGAGGAAATACTCTTTTTAAAATCTAAAAAGAAAACACTAGAATACTGATTGATTGTATATAGTTAATGCTTTCAGCATTATAATGGCTTTTACCAGCCTAGGGAATATTGTACTTTCTGAGTTTAGCCACCCTGCCTTCTCAAAATTGGTTCCTTCAGTTTGGAGGAAACTGAAAAGTTGATTGCAGTTGGGGCATATGGGTCTGTAGAAGGGAGATTTGAATGGTCAGTCCTGTGGTACAAGTGAAAGGCTGTCCACATGGTACTGGAATCTGCCAGAGGTAAATAAAAATAATGAGAAATCTTTGCCTCCTTAACAGGTGAGAGGAGTCAATTTTGAAGCCGTTTTGAGAGTAGAAGAGGATGAAGCAGATACAAAAAGGAATGTTTCAAAAAGGAAAGTGGAGGATGATTTGGGCTTAAGCATGCTTATTGATTCGCAAAACAATCAGTACATACTTACTAAGCCTAGAGACTCAACCATTCCACGTGCTGACCATCATTTTATAAAGGTAAGTTATTTTAAAATTGCTATTTGACAGCCAGTATGGTGTAGTGGTTTGAGTATTGTATTATGACTCCGAAAAGCAGGATTTCAATCCTGCTCAGTTATGGAAACCCAAGTTACTACACTCATTCAACCTCACAGGAAGGCAAAGGCAAACCCTCTCCTGATAAATATTTAAAGAAAATTTCTGCTTCCTATTTCTATGTCACTGAACAACATTGGGTGATATTGCTGTGTGCCTTCAAGTCATTTATGTCTCATATCATGGGTGACTTGAAGGCACACAGCAATATCACCCAATGTTGTTCAGTAACATAGAAATAGGAAGCAGAAATATCTTCAGTTAAGAGCAGAATTCACGTGTGATGTTGAGGCTGGAATTTGATCTGTTCTCAGTTGAGTATAAATCCCATTCTACTCAGACTTTATTTCTCTTGAAGAAAAAGAATGAGTGGAAGATTTGCTCTTCACTTATTGTATGGTTAGTTTAAAGTCTAAGAAATGAAGTTTCACCTGAACACTTTTGGCCCTCATATCATAGTTGTAGTTGAGTGTGATTGTCTTCTAGAGGTAGAGTCTTGGCAGTGGATCTGTAAATGACTGTAGAGACCTATTTTGAATCCACATGGTATTTTACAATGAGGACATAGATTTCCAGATGGAAGGCAGTCACGACAAGGGTTTGTTTGATATGCCTTCCACTTGGCACATTTTTACCTTTTGCCTTATATTAGTATTTCTTCAAAATTCACAGCACTGTTGGCAACAGCTGACCTCCAGACAGAACGCTCAAGGGCTAGGCTTCCCAGTTCTCTGTGTTTATTCCACATTTTAAAGGTTAGCTTTAAGCCCATTTTAAAATCTATTTTGCTTCTCCACTAACATTCCATTTCCAGTTTTTGAGCTGAGAGCAAAGTAACTGCTTTGGGAGACTGTGATTGGACATTCAGACAATGTGTCCAGTCCAACGAAGTTGATGGCGGAGAATCATCGCTTCAGTGCTGGTGGTCTTTGCTTCTGCCCGGACGCTGATATTTGTTTGTCTGTCTTCCAAAGAGATTTGCAAAATAACTAAATAAATAAATAAATTTATTTGCCTTAAAGAAGACCAAAAACTGATGATGAACAGTCATGATCCAACCAATGAAATACATTTTTCCTAGATGAAGTAGAATTCTCTACAATGGGTGAATGACCCTTGCCTATAAATATTATTATATTTGGAAGTATTTCTTGAGATGAATAATATTTTTAATTTTATTTATTAGGATATTGTGACCATAGGAATGCTATCTTTGCCTTGTGGCTGGCTATGTACAACAATAGGATTACCAACTATGTTTGGATATATTATTTGTGGAGTGCTTTTGGGACCCTCAGGATTAAACAGTATCAAGGTAGGAATATATTTTAGGATAATACACATGCAGTGTGTTTGTGTGTCTGTCAGAAATGTTTGTTCACTATTGAGGAACTTTAAGATATATGTTAACTATTGGCAAGTAAAGCAGATAATGTTGAAGTTTTGCACCATTTTCTACTTTATGTAAAAACTTTGTATCATATTTCTAGACTGTCAAATTATTCTTGGTAGCAGAAATTAGGTCTCAGTTCAACAACAAAAAACATTTCTTGAGGTCTTGGTTTTTAGGCCTGTTCCTGGGGTAATTTGGGAGCTGATTCAGAATATTACATTTGATAGACTGCATCAGCTCTAGTTTCTTAAATATGTGGTTATCATGGTTTTCTGTTTGCAAGCAGATGAAACTGCTATATGGCATATGTCCTGTATCTCAAAAACTGGAGTATCACTCTGTTTTTATTTTTATTGACTTCGGCTAATTTTGTTATATATTTTATGTACGTATTTACTTTCCACTGTTGATATCTGTAACCCGCCCCGATTCCCCTAGCGGTGGGATATAAATAAAGTTGTTGTTGTTGTTGTTGTCATTGTTGTTATGGAATCAGCATATCAAATATACCCAGAAACAGTTCTAATATTTGAGACACCAAAATGTGTGTTCACTAGTTATTGGTTTTACTCAACTGTGAAATGACGAGATTGGAATATCATTGAAAAGTAAAACTAAGAAGATGTTTTCTGTATTTCTGTAGAAAAAGAAAAACTGTTTGCAAATTGCAATTTGTAGCAGTCTAAAATTCATCAGAACCCAGTATATATGCAGAGCTCTGCATTAACAAGATATTTAGATCAGCACAAACAATACACTAGAGCACATCATGTTCCTAGGTTTTTAGGCTCTGTAAAAAAATTCATGTATAACCTTTCCCTACAAATGATTTTGCACTGTTTTGTACTGTTTTTTTTCTTTTTTATTGTCTCAAGCCCAAGATTATCTTGCTTGGGAAATATTGTTCCTCTTCTTAACATTTTTAGTTATAACTTAATTGTAACTCTTGTGTTTTCCCCTCTATAATATGTTGGATTGCTCCATATATGCTTGTATAGGTCTCTAGAAATTATCCATATGTTAAAATCTTGGAATCTTTGAAAATGAGATATAAACAAATATACACGTGATGATTTGGAGCATTTGAAAAAATGTTATAAAAAGACTGCATCACATTGAATAAACTTGTGTTTTTCAGTCAATTGTCCAGGTAGAGACATTGGGAGAATTTGGCGTATTCTTCACATTGTTCTTGGTGGGTTTGGAATTTTCTCCTGAACGGCTAAGAAAGGTATTGTTTCACAAATGTCATGCTAATCAGGATGAATATTATATTGGAACTCTTTAACAGAAAATATAAAAAATAGACGATTTGGGTTCAAATGTTGCTTTCTATTATAAGGGAGCCTTTTATTAGTGGAAGGGATTGTGATCAAGGGGAGATTCCTGCTGGAAGAAGGAGAGTAATATTTGCCAGTCCTGCCTTCTCCCTCCCCCAGGTAGAAGGAGAACTGGGAGAAGGCTATGATTTTGTGATTCTGTGAAGTCTTCCTTATTCAGAGGAACTTCCTGTGAGCAGAATTCCAACTGTTGGAGGATAGAGCTTTGAATTTCAGAGAAGTACTAACTGTGTTAATATTTGGAGCCTCATTGATATCTATAAGGAATTTACAAGAGACAAGTATTATAGTATTGCTATAATTTTGATGTTTATGGCCCCTAGCTTTGTATCTAAATATGTTTTCTTCAAGCCAGATAAAAGTGTCTATTCCTCTGTAAACAGCTTCAAAAAATTCATATCTTTACACTAGTTGATTCTAAGTTAGTGCAAAAACAGAATGCTTATATGGTTAAACAGACTGGAAAGACAAATTAAGTGTTTATTTTGTGCATGATTATTTGCTGTTCAATTTACCATATGTACTCATGTATAAGTCAACCTCATCTATAATTTAATGGTAGGTTTTGAGGCCAAAGTGATAGATTTTGCTATGGCCAGTGGCTAAATCGGGTAAAACTTAGGCACAATTAAAACAATCAAGGGTGGGTATTGGGGGTGGGCTAAGTGTCATTATGGTCATTACTGCTAAAGTGCCTGTGGGTATCCAAGACAAATAGTGTTCATGAAAAAGGTTACTTTCCTTTCCTTTTCACCTCTTTGGACCCAAGTGGTGTTCAGCAACCACTGCATGTGGGAGCCTATACAGGTTTATACAGTATGCCCCTATTAAAATGGCCATCATGCCTCAAAAAGCATATAAAATAAACACTTATTAAAAATGGCTGCCACCTCAAAATGGTCAGTGAGCTAGCATCATCAGCATCATCTGTTTCCAGACCCAATGTTGGTTGTTTTTTATGTATACATGAATATAGTATATTCAGTGTTTTTAAAAAAATAATCTTGAGAACAATATTTATGTTCAGCACTTGTGAGTTTTCAGGTAGTATATTGTGTAATAACTCAGAGTTTTCCAGATATTTCATGTTGATGACACACTTTTTAGACATGCATCATTTCGCATCACAATAATTCAATTTTACTAGTATAGTGGAAGTTAAACCTTATAAGAGATACAGGCACATACATAAATGGTATAACAGAATGTATGAGAACACAACATATCTCATGAAAATTTTTAAAAATACACAATTTGTAAGACATTAACAGACATTTTCACAATTTTTGTCATGTCTTGTTAAGTTTGTTTGATACAACTACACACTGCAGCCAACACACTACTGTGTTGTGGCAGACCGTTCGGAAAGGTCTGATTTAAGTATTTCTGCTATCCAATATTTCTAAAGGCTGGGAATTGAGATTGCAAAACTATGTTTGAGAATTAGTGCCATGTACATTTTGAGAGTTTTAATAGCATTAAACACTAATGTGAAACTGGAATCAATATTTTAAGAATATTGAAACTGTTAATCCAATGTAAGTGAATATTATTTTTGCAGGTGTGGAAGATATCACTGCAAGGCCCCTGTTACATGACACTTCTGATGATTGCCTTTGGCTTACTATGGGGGCACTTTCTACAAATTAGAGCCACACAGAGTGTGTTCATTGCTACTTGTTTATCATTGTCAAGCACACCATTGGTATCCAGATTCCTTGCAGGGAGCTCTCGGGGAGATAAAGAAGGTAAGTGTCATTTAACTACTAGATTAGGGTCGTCCTATATAAACTTATCTATGTGTTGTTATTATGTACTGTCAATGTGAATTTAGTCATTTTGTCTTCTTGAAAGAGTTCAGTCTTCATTTGCTCTTGGAATTGTCTATTTGTCTTTTTGGTAGTCTGTGGTACCCATGGGATTTTACTCCAGCACAATTTTCAATAAATTGCTTTTCTTCCTGTCACCTTTTTACACTAGCCAACGTTATATCTATATACAAAATATTGGTATGGTATAGTATGGTATAGTATGGTACTCACTGGGTGATCTTTGGCAAGTCACACACTCTCAGCTTAAGAAGAAGGTAAAGATTAATTTCTTCTGAAAAAATCTTGTTAACAAGGTTGTTAGATATAGTCAGCCAAAGTCAGAGTTGACATGAAGATAAAAACAACAGAAAGAAATTTAGAAAGCTGAATCTGTCCAGAGAGTCTGCTGTGTCCTTTTGTAAAACAAACATCTTTGGTATCCTGGGAAAGGAACCCAGGTGAAGGCCTAGGAAGTGGGTTTGAATATTACATTCAGTATGACTCATGCATCTTAAAACTTGGGTGAGCACATATGAATCTTGAGCAAATAAATGGAAGCCAGACTTTAAAGACTGTGCTAGAATGTGGAGGCCAAAATGGCCACCTTTTAAAATTCCATTAAATTGGTAACATTCTGAAATTGAAGTTTTGGTACAATCAAGTGGTTCATCAGTATGATTCAGAAGTTTAGACACATTTCCTTGGATGCAAATTATATTTATTGTTTTGCACTTTATTTGCTTGTGTATATAGACAAAACAGATACATAACAAATACATGATTATCTGAATTTGGCAAGTGGCAAATCCTGCTTTATGAATTAGTTGTAATACTATTATAGTTTTTGTGCATATTTGTATGTGCTTTTTTGTCAAGCAGGAGACATAGATTACAGCAGTGTTCTGCTAGCAATGTTGGTGATGCAGGATGTTCAGCTTGGCTTGTTTATAGCAGTCATGCCAACTCTTATTCAAGCAGGAGTTGGCACACATGCCAGGTAACAAAGTTCACCTGTGTGCTTCTGCTTGATACGTTTGTCTCCTTCCCTTCCCACAAGGATCTCAGGGCAACATAGATGATGTGCTTTATTTTACTTCTTGCTTTGCAGTTTTAAAAAGTATTTATATTTAATGTGATGTGTTTAATTTCACATCACTTTATGGTAAACCCATACAGCTTATGTTGGCAGCGTTTCAGAAGAAAGCTTTAATTAGTCCTGTGAGTGCACAGGAGTTGCTTGGCCAATTTCGTTTTTGGCAGAAAACAGTTTCTTTTTCTTCCATCTCCAAATTTATTTTTAAAACTGTTCTGACTTTGATATGGATTTGCTGAAGAGGGATTGACTGGTAAACTGGTACACACGCAGGACATTGTACTGGATCATACCTTGTTATTTTATGACTTAAAATTTAAATAGTGTACCTCAACATGAAAATTGCATTATAAGTTTTGCTCTAATCAGAAAATATTTTAGATATTTAGGTTGCTACTACTTCTTAAGTGGTGCCTTGTCCTTTTTAAAAGTATGAAGTACAGTGATCCATATGCATTCCCTTTTGTGCATTATCCTTCTTTGTTCACCTGTAAGAAATTACAAATGAAATACAAATGCATTATTTTTATATAGAAAATATTTTTTTTAATTATAGAGGAATAACTTAGAATTATGTTTCTAAAACTGTCTCCTTTTCCACTCATTTCTAGCATTATCAAGGAAATACTGAGAATATTGTTGCTGATTGGACAAATTCTGTTTTCTTTGGCTGCTGTTCTGCTCATATGTCTTGTTTTAAAGACTTACCTAATAGGACCTTACTACCGCAAGTTACATGTGGAAAGCAAAGGAAATAAAGAAATTCTAGTTCTAGGGATATCTGCTTTTATGTTTTTCATGCTAATGGTAATTCTTTCAAATACTTATATTTATTGGCATGTATCAGATATTAAAATATATTATTTTTGAAAATCATTATAATAGCAGAAGGTAGACCTCAGTTATAGAAAGCGGTTGTGTTTATAGGTAAAAGATAAACCAGGCTCTTATTATCAGATATATTAACACTACTAATTTAATGTTGATAATCTGTATATATAAATATGTTTAAATAAATATTCACAATTTAAAAACTAAAATCCCTGCTGGGGTAAGCACTTACCCCCACCACCTGTTTTCAAATGTTAAAATTTAATTTCCTCACCTTTGACAGCTGTTCCCATTAAATTTCTCTAGAGAGGAACTGGCATGTATTTGAAAATTTGACATCTGACCTGGTATCTTATGATATACCCAAAGAATCTGAAGTTTTCAGATCATCATTCATTTTTACTTCCTTTGGAGAAGTCCAGATATTTCTGATATTTGTTTGGCTGAGCATTTTTCAAAACTTAAAGGATAATGTCATTATATAGTTCAGTCAGTAGGTAGCAGTGAACATATACCTATTATAAGAATGTAGCCAGTTAATAAAGCTTCTAACTAACTAACCCCCTACCCATTTCTTCCTTTTCCTCCCTGTAGCTCAAAGGTTTTTAAACAGGATTTGGAAGATGGAAAAGGAGTTTTGCAGAAACACAGATTTTTTTCTGCTGGGATGCATAGCATATCTGCAGGAAACAGTGCAATAATATTTGAGCAGGGAAAGAATAGCACTCTCCTCTGCTGATCTTAGCTGTGTGTGCTTGCCTACAAAGACAAAGTAAATAAATACAGTCATCTCTCCACTTTTGCAGGAGTTAGAGGCTGCCATGGTCCCAGGGGTAGAGAAACAAACCCAATGGGCCACTTCACTTGTCCTGTAGATTCTGGCTTCTTTTCCTCTTCTTACAAGTTGTAAGTGTCTGTTTCACCTGGACAAAGGAAGGGAGGTACCAAGTGAAACAAACATGTGACAGGCAGGGGGAGAAGAAGGGAATAGGCTTGTGCATGCCCATAACACCACTTATTATAGGGATCTGGATTCTTTCCCCCTTCTTGTGTACTGGGAGTTTCTGTTTCTCCTGAACTTCCTTCCTTTTCCCAGGCAAAACTGACATTTATGGCAAACAGGAAGAAGAAAAGGAGCCAGGTGCACAAGGTAAGCGAAGTGGCATGAGGGCACAGCTCCTCTTCTTCCTATGTGTTATAAATGCATGTTTCGCCCAAGCAAAAGAAGAGTGGCACCAGGCAAAATAGAAACATGACAAACGTGCCAACTGAACACCCTCTCAGCTCACTTCCTGGAGACATGGCAGCCCAGCCCCATATTTAGAAGCTGGACATAACATACACAATGATCCCTCTCCTCCCCTCACTTCTTGAGGACATGGCTGCCATATTAATGGTCACATGGCAGCATCAACTTGGGGTGGGGGTGGCATTACAAGCTTGTGAATAATCAAAAACATGAGGGTGAACCCCATGAAAGTGGAAGGATGACTGTAATAGTTGTCTCTGGACTCCCTTAGTCAGCATGCATGAAAAGCAAAGCAGAGAAACGGGGAACAAAATTAGTTTGCCTTACCAGCAATTCCCAGCATGTTAAAAAGATCTATATATAACTACCAACTTGAGGCTTTCGAAAGAAAAAAAAAATCTTGGATGTATTTTGGAAAAAGCCTTCAAACAATTAAAAAAGGGCTTAGTTGCTTATGCAAAGCTTACCTAACCTGGTTGTTTCATTTCACATGTGCACATTGTTAATTCTGAATAAGAACATTGGTGAAACAGGTTGCTCTCCTTTTTTGTCGCATAGGAACCTACCCCTATTCTTTCCATACTATTTCTATCTTGGGATCAACAGTCCTGTGAAAGTAATGTCTGGGAACACACCTACTTGTTTAATTGGGTTATTTTTGTACGTGTTCATACAAAAATCCAAGCAATGCATAACGGAGCAGTAAATTTGTTACATAACTATGGAAAGAATGAAAAAATGCATGCTGTATCGTGTGGGTTTGGTCCAATTCCATGTATAATTATATGATGATGATGGTAGATTAGACTGGGCTTATCCTGCCCTTTGGCTTCTAAAACTTTGTATCCACTTTGATGTCTTCAGTTGTCAACATGCAGTACTGTACTTGGTTACCTAGCCTCAATATATATACTCTACTGACATTTGGCAATCCATGTCAGCCATTCTACTGATTACCATCTTTTGATAGCTGATTAATTGTAAAGGGAGGATACAAATAATATTTGAATCCAGGCAAATAAGGAAGCTATGCTATGTCTCTTCCTATTTAGTCACTGTTGGGTGTAATGAAGACATAAGAATGTATGGCAAGGTAACCAATTTAAACAAATAATTGTAAAGTGTTACTCAAAAATACAGTAGATTGAGGAGCCCCTTGAAAGTACCCACAAATTAAAACCCACAAATTTGTTAAAAAACCTTTTTAGCCTGAGAGAACACCTTTCCAGAAATCCTTGGGTCCTTCAGTATAACTCTATACTGCTACCGGAAGCTGACCATAGAATAGTGCAGGACCTAGAGATGCCTAGAGAAGTATTTTCCCTAGGAATTTTTCCACACTGGAGGACCTAGATTCCGAGAGAGAATATATTAGCCGAATCCATTAATACTCCATTCTGCAAAAATCAACACACAATGTGGTGAATTAACTGTATATCCATTTGCATTCTGTATAGCTGTATAACTAATATTAAAGCTTCTCCTTTCTGTTTAAATGTTGGGCTTTGTCAGAGATATATATATATATTTAGTGCTGTGAGAATGCAGGTATATCTTGATTCCAAGGCAGTACTTCTTTTATGGAAAATTTCATAACAGTGGCAGAAATAAAGACAGAAGAACTAGAGAAAGGTCCTAAAAGAAATACAAGCCTTTAAATCAGGGGTCCCCAAACTAAGGCCCGGGGGCCGGATGCGGCCCATCGAAGCCATCTATCCGGCCCCCACGGTACAAGGGCAGAAGGGGGTTGGGCTAAATGACCCAAGGGATCTCTTCCAACCCTCTTATTATTATTATTATTATTATTATTATTATTATTATTATTATTATTATTGACATTGAGGCTGGGTGGCCATCTGTCAGGGGTGCTTTGCTTGTGCTTTTGGTGCACAAAGACAGAAGGGGAATGGACTCAATGGCCCAAAGGGTCTCTTTTAACTCTTTTTTATTGTTGTTGTTGTTATTATTATTATTGCTCAGTGGCCAACTATAGTCCGGCCCTCCAACGGTCCGAAGGATCGTGAACTGGCCCCCAGTTTAAAAAGTTTGGGGACCCCTGCTTTAAATAATATATTTTTGTTTTTCTTTAAACAATATAAATACATGGAATGAAACAACAAGGTTAGGTAAGCCTTCCATAAGTGCATACAACTACTTGGGGTTTCTTCTAATATGTATCCAGGGATAATTTTTTTATTTCTTTCACCAGCCTTTGTTTTAGCTATGTTTTCCATTTTGGTGACCTAATGTATAGAACTAACTTTATAACTTTTGCAGAACTTTTTAAAAAAATGCTAAGGGTAGCTGGCAAGACAAGCTCTTCCCCTTTTCCCATCTGTTTTGGAGTTCCACACACAAGAAAAGGATTTTGGAGGCAGATACTATTTGCCTTACCTTGTTTAAACAGGCACACACACAGCTAAGATAGAATTGGCTGGAGTGTAACCCCATTCTTTTTCAACTCAACCTTTATTGCATTGTTTACTGTAGTCCAACCTTTCTTTTACCATTCTCCTAATGCTAATGCTACTAAAAAAACACCTTCTAGATAGACAGAGGAAAATTGCTTGAAGAGCTTTCTAAAAAGGAGTTTCTTTGTCAAAGGCTTTGTTACTTGCATACCGTTATATACAGTGTTCCCTCACTACTTCACGGTTCACTTTTCGCGGATTCGTTGTTTTGCGTTTTTTCAATAAACTCTAAAAGAATATTATAAATAATAAAAAATTACAATTTACAGCCTAAGGAAGGGAGGAAGGAGAAGCCAGAGGGAGAGAAAAGGAGGAGAAGGAGGCGATTTGTCAACACACAATTGGTTGAAAGACTTAAAATAGTGTATAACTACTAAAATAATGTATAAATATTAAAATAAATATGGTGTCCCTATTTCACGGATTTTCATTTATTGCGAGTGGTCCTGGAACGTAACCCCGCGATAAGTGAGGGAATACTACATATTCAGTCTGTTTAGCCAATTACATTACTTATCTTACAATACAGGTTCTGTCTCGTCACAATGTAACCCATAATATTTATTCTAGCCACATTGATACTGCCAGCCTCTTTTGCTGCAACAGTTTAAAACAGCTGCCACTGTGCCTTGTGAAATAACTGCCTAAAAGTAAAGACAGTGGCATTAAGGGACTTAGGCTGGATCTACACTGCTCTGTATCCTAGGATCTGATCCCAGATTATCTGTTTATCCCAGATTATCTGGCAGTGTAGACTCATATAATCCAGTTCAAAGCAGATAATGCTGGATCAGACACTGGGATATAGAGTAGTGTTTGATGTGGCATGATAATGCAAAAAATAAAACAAAATTAAAACCCTTTCAGACTTTGCATGTGCATGGATATATGAAACAATACTTATTGCATCTTCATACTAGAGATATTAGTGCTTATGAGGGAAGCTCATGTGATCTCATAGCCAAAATAGTGAGTTTCTATTTCAGTGTATGTAAGAATACATGTGAATGGCTTCCAATTTGAATATGCCTTTTACAGTAGCAATAGAAGCCAAGGAAGTAAAAAACCTGCAAACCAATTTATAAGAAGTGTTTTTGAAATCATAAATATTTGTTTGATATGCATGTATGTCACTATACATTGTTATTTTTGAAACTTTAAAGATAAATGTTTTTATTAATGATAGACTATTAAATGTATTATGTCATTTTGAGGTAAGGTGGTAAAGAAAGCTAATTATCATAAAGAAACTACAGTAGTAATACAGGTACTTTTTTCTCACTTCACAGATCACTGAATTATTGGATGTTTCAATGGAATTGGGGTGTTTCTTAGCAGGAGCACTCATTTCTTCTCAGGGCCCTGTGATTACTGAAGAAATTATGTCTTGTATTGAACCGATACGTGACTTCCTTGCCATCATATTCTTCGCATCTATAGGTAACTTGTTACAAAAGCACATATACACAAAGTTTAATTTTGTCAGTTTAACAGGAAAAGGAACTGAACACAATTTGTATAAAATGAGTACAATACTATGCTATTTTACTTGTCGGCGTGAAGCTTCTTGGAACCAACCTGGTGTGAAGGCACCAACTCTGTTCCCTGAATGGTAATAATAATTACCAGATGATAATCCAAAAGAACTGCGTAATTCTATGATCCTCCAGTTCATTAAATTTACATTTAAACCTTTACCTTTACGGGTAACTTTTTAAAGTCATCATATTCCAAGAAACCTTGTAGATCAAGGATTAGATTCCTGAATACCTTTTTTCAAATTTCTAAACCAGCGGAGAGGTGAAGCTGTTGTGGGAAGGCCAATCCCTGGGGCTATTTACCCCATGAGAGCCACCACAGCCCTGTTTTCGTCATGTTAGCATTTAATAGGAAGAAGAATAGGGAAAATGGGACACCAGTGATGAAAGATAAGGTGTGGGGTTGATAGCAAACCTAGCTCATATTTTGAATGCCTCTGGTGCAAAGAAAAGGAGATGGAGAGAACTGCCCATGTTGGAAATCATTTGTGTTATTATTTTAAGCTCACACAGCTCTAGTAACCTGACAAAACATTGTATGCTTTTATTTAACCAGTGATATGAAAGATGCCTGTTATTGTTTCATCATTCTGTTCTTATGTGTTATCACATTTAGAAAAAGGATCTAATAAAGGTAAAGCAATTGTTTCTTTTTCTTGCAGGCCTTCATGTTTTCCCTACATTCGTTATATATGAAATCACAGTCTTGCTGTTCCTTACGTTTTCAGTGGTAATAATGAAGGTACCTTAATTTCATTATTTTATATTTGTATCATATATTAGATAGCTTAAACCACATGTATACTGATGAATCAATGCAGTTTGACAGCACTTTAACTGCTGTAGCTCAGTGCTACAGAATCCTGGGAGTTGTAGCTTTACAAGATCTTCTGGTAGATTGTTGTTATGAATCTCAGGATTCCATAGGATTGACAGTTAAAGTGGGGCTAAACTGCACTTATTCTACAGTGTATACATATATCCCTAGATTGCCCCATTGGAATGAGGCTACCAAAAACATCAAGCTCTGCAGACGACTGGTCAAATACTGTGGTTTTTTAAGGGAAAAATAATCTTTCTTGATTTTTGTTTATGTACCTTTCAGAAACAAAATAAATAGGATCTTTTTCAATACAGTTCTATAGCTTTTGTGTTCGTACAGCTAATTTTAAAATGTAGTGCTATATGGCTTAAAGATGCCTGTGGGGACCAAAAGGGAAGGTTTTCTTCTCAGTGCAGGAGGCTTTATTTCAACTCTAATAATACAGTTTGCTGAATGTACAGTAACACCAAATATGAATGTATGAATTTTTATTAAATATATTGTTTTGGTCTCTAGTGATGGTATGAAACTCTAGATTGCCTTTAATAGACAAAGAAAGGTTATCTTGTTCCACTGAAAATTCTTTTTACAGTTGATAAATATTTGTAAATTGACTGTTTACATTTTTGTATCTTTTTGCCAGGCCATCATTTTTCAGACTTGTAAGCATTTTAAATAAAATTTTGTATTTCTTAAGATAATGACAGAGGGTTGTAACCAGAGTTAAGGCAAATTGAGTCCCCCTTGTACAGGAGCAGGAAACTGTTGCATCTATCCAATTGTAACATTCGCTCCAAACTTTCCTGAAAAATCTAGTACAATAAATGGTGAGGGATGTGGCCACATTTCCCATACCTATTTCACTGCTTTCTACTGTAGTTTAAAAAAGAGTTCATTTTGTTCAATGTGCTTAAAAAAATCTCTCTCAAAGTTTTTCCTGGCAGTACTTGTCCTTTCCATGATTCTTCCAAAGAGCAGCCAATATATCAAATGGATTGTATCAGCAGGATTGGCTCAAGTCAGCGAGTTTTCTTTTGTTCTGGGAAGCAGAGCACGCAGAGCGGGTATAATTTCTCGAGAGGTGAGTTCTACTCTCATATTGGTGTTTTATATACTGAAGCCTGTAATAAAACGCTGTTGTATAATGGTTAATTATGGGCTACTGCCTTTGCCCATCCCAGTATTCCCCCACTCCTGAGTTCAACACTGAATGCCTCACTCGGGTGACCACCTGTCAGTGCAAGTAGGCAAGTTCAAACATGGGATAGGGCCTTCTGAGTATTCCTCCTCTAGTTTCACTGAATGTCTTCCAAGTCCCACTACTGCAGGTTTTTGGCTATTCAAAAATTTTGCTGAGTGACAATGGGTATATAGGCAGTCCTTAGGTTATGAACAAGATAGAATCTGTAGGTTTGTTCTTAAGCTGAATTTGTATATAAGTCAGACAGGTACATTTTTAAGCGTAACTCCAGACATATGTATGAGTGTGTGTGTATATATATACAGTGTTCCCTTGCTACTTCGTGGTTCGCTTTTCGCGCCCCTGCTGTTTCGTGGGTTTTCAATAAATATTAATGTACACAATTTATTGCAGTATTTTCGCTGTTTTGCGGGATTTTGCAGTGTGCAAAGGGTTTTGGAAGGGGGGGGAAGGGAGAAATAAAGGGAGGGGGGAGGGTAGGGAAGGGTTGGAAATAAAAAAAGGGTTATTTAGCTTCCATTCTTCTTCTCTGCCAGTGTACTGTATATTGTAACTGCTAAAATAAAGTACAGACTGCACTGTAGTAAGTGGTATGTGGTTTGCTCTCCTCTACACATAGAATAAATATAGTGCCCCTACTTTGCAGATTTTCACTTATTGCGGGTGGTCCTGGAACGTAACCTCCGCAATAAGTGAGGGCACACTGTAAATATATACATATATCTCTAGCTTTGGATGGCATAGATAAAGAGTAACACTCCTGTAACATTTGTTTTGCTGTCTGTGCACCTGTTCCGTAGATTTCACTTCACTTTCTGTCCCTTTAACAATTGGACTGTGACAATTTTGGGTTATCATGGAAACAAGGATTGGTGATAAAGCTTCAGTGGAGACACCTTTTCCCCATGATAACTCTCACAGAAGTGAATTTCCCTTCCTAGCGATAGATTTCTCTCACATCCAGTTGTCTCAAGTACAGGAAGTGAAATTAACTCTTCCTGATGCGGATATAGACAGAAGAAAAATCTTACATTGGCTCTAACTCACACACCATACTAACCAAAACTTTTAAAAAATCAAATTCGCATGGTGTTCTACTTTAAATGCAACTTGGACAGATGTTTGTCTGAACATATTAATTTTTACCTGTACATGTAAATGCTTAAACATTTTCAAATACTGCAAAAAAAAAAAAAAATCTAGCGCTCCCCGACCCCTTACTGGTGCCACCCCCCACATTTGTAACTAGGAGTCGTATGCAAGGCAAATATTAGTAACTCAGGGACTGCCTGTATCTTGTTTTATGACATCAGTGTATAATACTATTTTCATATTTTGTTTTTGTGGTTTTCCATTTTTCAATCTGGCTTGGAAGAATTTATCCTAAAACATGGCTGGAGCACAGTCTTGTGATACTTTCTTTTTTACACTAAAACATTTGGAGGTGGTAAAAAATCAGTAGAATGGAGGAAAGGGTTAGTTTTATTTATATATCTTGAGCAGTATTTTTCACTGTAACTAATTGTGCTGTCTTTCTTTCCCGGTGGGGGAAATTCTTAGGCAGGACTGTGTATCCAGGACAGTTAAAGTGATAACAAAGAGCTAAAATTGTGTGATGTGAAAGAGACTTTACTTGTTGTCATGCCATAACTTAATATTAGAAACATTAGACCGGGAAACCAAGGAACAGCTAACAATTAATGATAGAGTTACTTGTTTATGACCTATCATTATAGCACTATGCCTCTTACTTGTACTGATTTATTTCAAAAACTAAGATGGAGACCCCGGTAGTGCAGTGGGTTAAACAGCTGAGATGCTGAACTTGCTGACCAAAAGGTTGGCGGTTCGAATCCAGGGAGCGGGGTGAGCTCCCATTTGTTAGGACCAGCTTCTGCCAACAGTTCGAAAACATGTAAATGTGAGTAGATCAATAGGTACCGCTCTGGCAGCAAGGTAACGGCGCTCCATAATAATAATAAAACTTTATTTATACCCCGCCACCATCTCCCCACGGGGACCCGGGGTAGTCATGCTGGCCACATGACCTTATAGGTGTTTTCAGACGCTGACTCTTTGGCTTAGAAATGGAGATGAGCACCAACTCCCAGAGTTGGACACGACTAGACTTAATGTCAAGGGAAAACCATTACCTTTATCAAACATTACTGTTAATTCTGAAAAGAAGCAATACAATGGGCAAGGGGAGGGAAAGCTTGTAGTCTTTGTGCATGTCTGATTCTGCATTCATGCTTTTTTCTGCATTGCTCCGTTATTCCAGCTCAGAAAACCCACCCATAATAATTAAGTGGCCAAAGCCACAAACTGTCCAAGTCTTAAATGTTTTCAGAACTGGCTTAAGATCATAAGTGTTTTGCATTCAAAAGGTAAAAGGCTATGTTTGTGTCTGCTCAAGGATCCTGAAATTATGCCTCAATTAAAGCTGAAAACAATGAATAAAAGAAATGCTTTGATTTCTGTATACATAGTTTTCTGTGTTTTAAATTTAAAATAAGAATACCAGAAAGTGCAATACAGTCAGCCCTCCACATTTGTGGTTTTCAATTGTATGGATATTATTCACAAACTTGATTGATATGTTATCTTTAGGAATCTCTGGGTCTAGGTGTGACTCTATATTCCAGTGTGATTATGTGGTCACTTTCTGCTAGAACTTGGCCATAGAGCTGCACTGGAAAACTCAGAGATTCGAGAGGTAAAAAATTAGTGTTTTTTTCTCCATACTTTTTTTACTTTTACATGTATCCTGGGCCCTTAACCCTAGAAAATATGGAGAGTTGACTGTATAGTAGTGTTTCAATGATACCTATTAGGATTGAATTGCTGTATTCAACTTCAAGGCTATTGGTGGAAGCAGTTGTCAGCACAAAGGATTTTGCCTTCATGTTATATGAACAGGTTATCTCCCTGGTGTGTGTGTGTGTGTGTTGTCTCACTTAATCTGCTTGATTATTTTCATGTTGTTTTTCAGAGAAAAAAGTTAAAATGAACTAACATCTTGCTTCCCAATTTATAGGTGTACCTCCTTATCCTGAGCGTGACGACTCTAAGCCTGTTACTTGCACCAGCCCTCTGGAGAGCTGCGCTTATGAAATGTGTACCAAGAACTGAAAAAAGATTAATTTCTTGAAGATATTTAGTACAAATCTGACCATGAAACAAACAGCTTTATATTCATTTCGTTTCTTTGGCAGCAAATGAAAAATACGGTTATGTTCTTCGGCTTAGCCGTCTTAACGTTTATTTCAGTTCATGAAAGTTTTTTTTTCACAAGCAATGCACATTCTAATTTTTAGAGGATGGAAGGATAAAATTTGTGTTAAACTGATTTTGTAAAACCTGCTTTATAGAAAATGTCTAAAAATTCAGTAATTGACTAATGTGCCTTTTAAATTATTATTTTCGGCCATAGCAGAAGACTTTATTAACATATATGGTGCCCATGGTACTGTTTAAAAAATTATATATTAAGTTGGTACATCCAAGTTTAACATCAGCATAGAAACATTTTAGTGCTGTGTAAACTTGAGTTTTCCATTCCAATATAAAATTGGAAACTGTTTTGGCTACGTCTGAAAATAATTTTTTCTAAGTGGTATTTGCTCTACTTGATACATCTCAAATAACTGTAATTATTTGTAACTTAAATGTCTCTTTATTTGTGATTTGACAAATAAGTTTATTGTGATCAAAATGATTTTTCAGTATAAATATCAAAAATTACTTGTTTGGATCATGTTAATTGTTCAAAACCAAAATACCTTAGAATTAAAATATTTTTGGAGGATTGATTTGGCTTTGTGTAATTTCACTGGATAACTTGGTTGCCATGTATTAAGAAGGAACAACTTGAGAGCTTTTTTATTTTTGGAAAAACTTTATAACTCAGAATTTACAGTCATATTGGATAGACATTAGTTTTCATGTCAGTTCTTAAAGCTAGACAAAATCTTAGAGATGGTCAATGCCCTATTCCACTACAATGGCCTACTTGTTTCGAATACTTAAAATATGCATGTTTCAAAATCTTACAGGGTAATAATGTGTATGTGTGCCTTTAAGGCAGGCATGGGCAAACTTTTTTGCCTTGGGGCTGCATTGTGGGTCCAGCCAGGAGGGCTTGGGCCAGGAGGGAGGGGGGCCGGGCACACGCTGAGTGGGGAAGGCCAGGAAAAAGCAGGGTAGTGGTCATCCTCAGGTTGTTCTCCCAGCATAAGGATGGGCCTGGCCACCCCATCCTTATGCTGGGAGAAAGATAAGACACACAGCAACGACCCCAATCCTCTTCCCCTGATCCCCGGACTGTCCTCTTGGCCTTATGCCAGGAGGAAGGCAGTGGCTGAGAGTTGTCCGGAGGGCTCTCAGCCGCTGCGTGCCTCCTTCGAGCCGTCCTCCTGGCATTAGGATGGGGCTACTCACACCATCCTTATGCCAGGAGGAGGGCGAGACACATGGTGGCTGAGAGCGCTCCAGGTGGCTCTCAGCTGCTGCATCCCTCCCTTCCTCATGTTTTTGGCATAAGGATGTGGTGGACCACTATGTCCTTATGCCAAAAGGACAAGGAAAATAAGGAGGGGCTGAGGTAAGCACCCCGAGGGCTGTATCCAGCCCCTGGGCCTTAGTTTGCCCATGCCTGCTTTAAGGCATTTCCAACTTGTGGCAACCGCAAGGCAATCCTGTTGTGGGCTTTCTTGGCTAGATTTGATCAGAAATTTGCTGTAGCCTTCTTCTGGGATTCAGAGAGCGTTACTTGCTCAAGCGGGTTTCTATGGCTGACCCCAATCTTGATATCCCAGACTGCTAGTCCAGCATTCAAATCACCATACCATGCTGGCTCAGTGCTTAGTATTATACAGTATTGTTTTGAGATTAAGGCATTGGTTATTCCAGCTTTCTCAATTTGTCAAGTAGTCATAACTGAGTGTTCGTTTGGCCTCTGTAGGTATACAGTACACTGTATTAACATTGGAACATTTTGTAGCTGGCATTTCATATTTCAACTGAGTAGGTGCTTAGCACAATTTGAAAATAATGCCAGTTACGGAACAATTCTGTATTCATTGCGAAGTAGTGTTATGCACAGAACCTACACTTACTTAGGACACCAGTATTTTTGACAAATTGAGAAAACTGGAAGAACCACTGCTCTGATGTGAAAACAATACTATATGAAACTACACAAGGATGGTAAAAAATATCCAGGCACCCTCTTGGCAACGTCTTTACAGACAGCCAATTCTTTCACACCAGAAGCGACTTGGGAGTTTCTCAAGTCGCTCCTAACACACACAAAAAACCTCCCACATCTATGGCAGGCATCCTCAGAGGTTGTGAGGTTTGTTGGAAACTAGGCAAGTTGGGTTTATATATCTGTGGAATGTCCTGGGTGGGGAAAAGACCAGGGATATATAAACCCCACTTGCCTAGATTCCAACAGACCTCAACCTCTGAGGATGCCTGCTATAGATGTGGGCAAAACGTCAGGAGAAAATGGTTCTGGAACATGGCCATACAGCCTGGAAAACTCACAGTAACCTGGTGATTCCGGCCAAGAAAGCCTTTGACAACGTATTATTTTTATTATTGAGGTTGCCTGGCCCTGGGTGCTTGTTGAGCCCTGGTGCTTTAATTTTTTGCATGTACTGTACTAAATATTGATCCCTGCATGGCATGCTTGCTTCAAAATACGGCCCTCTCTCCACATCTGCAGGCCTTTGATTATTCACAGATTTGACTGAAAATCCTCTCTAGGATCTTCTAGGTCTTCCCCTTCGAGTTTATGATCATCATTCGCAAAACATCTGGCCATAGAGTCATGCGGGAAGAAAGTGGGTGCATCCACACTGTAGGATTAACGCGGTTTGACACTCTTTTTAAGTGGCATGGAGTCATGGAAGCGGCAGTTTCAGAAGGCCTTCCGCCTTCCCTGTACAAAAAGAGCGCCGGCGCCACACCAAACTCCAGCTGGCCAAGAATCGCAGAGCGTAGCGGCGCGGCCTTGAGTCTCGCGAGGGCGGTGCGCGGTGCCACCAGCGGCCCAGCTAGCTGGCTCTCGCGCTCTTGCTCTTGCTCTTCCCGCGCGCGCACTTCCCCCGAGGAGGAGGGAGGGAGGGAAGGAGGCGTGGTGGAATCCCGAAGGCGCGAAAACCTGGCGCATGCGCCTTCCTCCTTCTCTCTCTCCGTAATAACGTATGGCGCGGAAGGGATGGAAAGCAGAGGAGAGGGAGGGAACTTTAATCTCCCCGCGTGTGGCTATGTGGGGCACGTTCCATTCCGTGACGTCAGCGCGCAGCGTCACGCCGGAGGGACGCACGAAAGTGTAAGTTTCAATTCTCGCCCCCCCTCCTCCTCTCGTCTTCTTGCCAACCGCCAAAAAAAAAGAGGAAAGCCAGTAACGGCGGGGTCGCGCGCAGGGGAGGGGGCGCGAGGGAGGGGGCTCGCGCTGCCCACAGCCCTCCCTTGCCCGGAGGAGGAGGGAGCGGGAAACAGGTGTGAAAGGGGGCAAAGGGAGGGAAGGAAGGGGCAAGAGGAGAAAGAGGAGCCAAGGTGGTGGTGGTGAGAAGGCGGCCGGGCTTGGCTGGGGATGATGGCGCTTGTGGGAAGAGGGAGGCCTGTTGGGTGTGTTTTTTTTGGGGGGGGGGGCTCCCTTCTCTGCCTTCCCTTTCCCAACTTCAGGGACTGTTATGAAGGCAGCACTGTCCAATGGTCTCAGGGAGACCATGCAGACCTGGACAGCAGGAAGGGCCTGCCAATTTTGACTCATGCTGTGCTTGTAGCCCCAACCTCCCCCCCCCCCCCCGCTTTTCTAGTAGTTTTCTCTCCCTGAAGACTTGTAAGCAGTGGCAAGGAGGCATATGCAAGGGAGGAGGCAAGACACTTTCTCCCACTCACGCTCCTTGGCTTTCCTGTCCCCAAAATCTTCAGATCTGGTATGGTCCTGACCAGATAACCTTATTCTTATAGTCATTAGAAATGATGGCCAGAACAGCATGGAAAGTGGTAAACAGGAGCAGAGAGATAAATAAATGCTCCAAAGTACTTTTGCTTTCATATACGTTCACAGAAAACTTCATTTTTTTCTAATGTAGAGCATTTCAAAATCCAATAAGCAATTGATCCAATTAAACTTAACTGGGCTCAAGTAACTTCCCAGGATAGCTTATTTCACTTCATTGGGATCTAATCATTTTAACCATGGTAGTGGTCTAATACATGAAAACTTTTTGGAGTTTGGGTTGCTGTGTGTTTTCTGGGCTGTATGGCCATGCTCCAGAAGCATTCTCTCCTGACGTTTCGTACACAACTATGGCACACATCCTCAAAGGTTGTGAGGTCTGTTGGAAAACTATGCAAGTGGGGTTTATATGTCTGGAAGACCCAGGGTGGGAGAAAGAACTTTTGTCTGCCTTAGGCCAGCTTGATTAATTTATTCTGGAAAACAGGAGGAACGAGTGTGCAAAAGGGACAGGGTTCGGAGGGCAATGTTACTTTTTAGTGTGTTTTTTAAAATATTTTTTTTCTCCTAATGGTTGGCCCTCCTTTTCTTATCAGGGCCAGTGCAATTGCTGCGGTGGCAGAGGCCTCCCTTCCCTCCTCTTCCTCCTTCTTTCTCTCCCCCCCCCCCCTTGCCACTTTGTCTTGTGTGCAAATGGTGGTGGTGGTGTTGCTGTTGCTGCTGCTTCCCTGCTCTTCTTCCTCCCCATAGCCCGCCCCCGAGGGGGTTTTGAGGAGGGCCGTGCATTGCACATGTGCAGTTGGCATCTCTCTCTCTGGCTCTCTCTCTCTCTCTTTCCTTGCGTTGGGGGATGGAGTTTGCTCTCGGATTCTCCTCTTCTGGTTCTTCAGGTACTCTTTTGGGAAAGAGGGAGAAGGGTGCAGCCAGGTGGGGAAAGGCTTTGAGGCAGGACAGCGGAGGGCCCTTCCACACAGCAATATAACCCAGAATATCAAGGCAGGAAATCCCACATCTGCTTTGAACTGGAATATATGGCGGTGTGGACACAGGTAACCCATTTCAAATCAGATATTGTGGGATTTTCTGTCTTGATATTCTGGGTTATATAGCTGTGTGGAAGAGCCCTGAGGCTCAGGAAGAAAACCCGCTTCCTCCTTCCCCTTTTCTCTTTCTTCTTCCCCCCACCGCCTTGCCTTCCCTTCCCCCTTCCCTTCAATGGGGGTAAGCTTGGTGCATGGGTGGCCCTCTTCTGCCTGCCTCTCGTTTTCAGTTGTGCTGCTGGGCTAGACTTCTAGGGCTCTCCCTCCCTCTCTTTCTTTCTGAGGCCCTGGAGGAGGCGGGGGCTGGCAGGGCTTGTTCTCTGAAGCACAGATGCTGCAGCCTGCCTGCTTTTTTGCATACGGAACTGGGAGCACCAGCTTCCCTCCCCTTTTCCCTCCACCGAAGTCTGGGCCTTGCTTGCATGTTGGAGGGTGGGTTTTGTTTTGGACTGGCAAAGAGTGTGCTGCTAAGGGGGGTTGGGCCCCTGAGGCCTAGCAACTAGATTGTTAACGGGTCAGGCACATAGCTTAGCCTTCCCCCTCCTTGCCCACTTCAGGGCAGGCCAGGCCTGTTTGTGCATGAAGTATAAATGTGCTTCTCCATGATCTAATGCAGAGCTAGACAAGACTTAGGCCCCACCTACACTGAACATTTAATCCAATTTCAAATCCGTGTTGAAGAAAGTGGTTTCTCTGTGCAGATGATTACAGAGGAAATCCAGGAACTACTTTGAGGCCTGGATGGTGAGGACACAAACCACAGAGCACTGATATGCATTAAGGGCTTCATTTTGTGTGCTTCTGTGGGAGTTTGTTGTCTGGCCACTACAGTTTGAACTTCATTAAATGGTTAGTGTAGATGAGGGATATGCTGCAGTCAATGGGTCACTCACACAGTCTAGCTTCCTCTTGTCCACTTCAGGGTGGGACATGTTTATTTGTGTGTGAGGCATAATGCAGAGCTAGACAGGTTTAATCTCCCTCACCACCACCACCAACCAAAAAGGGGGGATCCTCTGCTGTCAGTTTGAGTTGTATTGCTTTAAATTATCAAAAGAAATATGCAACATCCTTAAAAACTGAGTTGCCAAATATCTCTGAAGGTTTCAAACTTGGTCTTTAAACCAGCAGTTAACTATTTAGCAGAAATGCCTAATTTTGTAATTATTTCAACTGTAAACTGATTTTTAGTTTGCTAACTTAATATTTTCTTTTCTTCTTTCAGAATATAGAGCTGCTGCTTCTGTTTATCCTGTGGTGACAAAGCAAGTAAAGAATTGATTTCTTGGTCTTGATAACATGGCAAAAGATGTAAGTATGTCTGTTTATAATGATCCTACAAACACACATGTTAACACAAGGACTTATAAATAATAGGAATTCACTTTGATCCTATAGATGTGCATTGAATCAAGAGTAAGTATTTGATGAAGTAATTGTTGCCTTCTATCTTTCAGTGACATCTCCAGGGTTTTATAAAACAGTTCTGTACTGTGCTGCACACATAGTCATAGGTGTCAAAGAGAACATATTCTCACCTTGACTAAAATTGCTTCATAATATTTATAACAGGTTGTCATCTCTACTAGTACATCAACTCTGGGAAATATTGCTATGCATTAGTGGTATTAATTGACATTTTGCAGTGGTGGCATTTTACATAGCAGCATCAATGTGTGGTGGACTAGGTTAAAATGAAGCAGCAGTAGAATGGCACAGCTTGCAATATCATCCTTTTAGTTAAACTTTATTCTAAAGCAGAGTCTGGTGCCATTTTGTCTACCAAAATCAGTTTTAAAAAATCTGTCAACAGCCTCATCTACTTCGTCAAAAGTGGATTAATGAAATAAATGCTTCTATTTCGCATCCATAGATGACCTTTGTGGCTTTACAAAATCCCTGAGCATCATAGCTATCTGCCAAGTGTTGGATTTCTTCAGCTTTTTTGTCCACCAGATGTTCTTGAGTGCTCTGGTCCTTCTTTGGAATAGCGTAGATCTTTTTCTTAGCAGCGCAGTTAGTGTCTCTCATGATTTAAGAAATCATGGCATACACCCCCTACACTCATCAGATGGAACCAAACTTCTGAAGGACAAAAAATCAATTGCACTACGTTGGAAAGAGCACTATCACAACCTCCTGTATCACAGCTCCACATGGCCGAAGAGGTTCTCTCACAAATCCCACAACAACAAACCAGGGATAAGCTTGCAGCGCTGCCTAGTCTGGAAGAAGTCAGCAGCGCCATCAGCCAACAAAAAAATAACAAAGCCAGCGGACCTGATGGAATCCCTGCTGAAATCATGAAAGAGAGTAGACTTGAGCTGACACAACAACTCCACCAGCTCATTGAAAAAGTGTGGGTGACTGAGAAAATCCCAACAGACTTCAAGGATACCACCATCATCACCCTTATAAAAAAAAAAAAGGCAAGAACAGACTGTGGAAACTATCGAGGTATCTCCCTTCTGATCTCCCCTGGGAAAATCCTCGCAAGAATCCTTGCAAACTGCCTTCTACCTGTTTCAAAGACACCCTTCCAGAATCCCAGAACGGCTTCCGCCCCTCCAGAGGAATAGTAGACATGATTGTCACTGCACAACAGCTCCAAGAAAAATTCAGGGAATAAAATCAACAGTACATGGCATTCATCAACCTTGCCAAAGGCATTCGACACAGTGAATTGCAGAGTTCTCTGAACCACCCTCCAAAAAATCGGGTGCCCTGACAAATCTGTGAACATCCTTTGGCTCCTCCAAGATGACATGATGGCAACAGTCTTGGACAGCAGTAGCTCCCAAAGTGACCCATTTAAGGTGGAATCAAGTGTCAAACTGGAATGTGTTATTGCCCCAACCTTATTTTCCATCTTCATTACTATGATACTTCATCTTGTTGATGGGAAGCTTCCCATCAGAGTGGAAATCCTCTATTGGACAGATGGCAAGCTATTTAACCTCAACAGACTGAAAGCCAAAACCAAGGTCACAATGACATCTGTTATAGAACCCCAATATGCTGATGATAATGTCTGTGTGCATTCAGAAAAAGACCTACAAGCCACTCTAAACACCTTTGCAGAAGCATACAAGAAGCTGATGGACAACATCGAGAAAACCAAAATGCTGTTCCAGCAGGCACCATCCAATCCCTCTGCAATGCCAGAAATACAGCTTAATGGTGTAACATTAGAAGATGTTAACCATTTCCGCTACCTTGATAGCCACTTCTCCACAAAAGTCAACATTGACACTGAAATGCAACACTACCTGGGCTCTGTGAGTGCAGCATTCTTCCAAATTAAGCAGAAAGTGTTTGAGGATCGGGACATCTGTAGGGATAACAAGGTGTTTGTTTATAAAGCTATTGTCCTCCCAACCCTGTTATATGCCTGCGAAACGTGGATGGTCTACAGATGTCACACTCAACTCCTGGAACGATTCCACCAGTGTTGCCTTCGAAAAATCATGCAAATCTCTTGGGAAGACAGGCAGACAAATGTAGGGCATGCTGGAGGAAGCAAAGACCACCAGCACTGAAGCAATGCTCCTTCACCATCAACTCCGCTGAACTGGTCATGTTGTCCGAATGCCCAATCACTGTCTCCCAAAGCAGTTTCTCTACTCCCAACTCAAGAGTGGAAAACGGAATGTTGGTGGACAGCAAAAGAGATTTAAAGATGGGCTTTAAAGCCAATCTTAAAAACTGTGGCATAGACACCAAGAACTGGGAAGCCCTGGCCCTTGAGCATTCTAACTGGAGGTCAGCTATGACCAGCAGTGCAGTAGAATTCAAACAGGCATGAATGGAGGCCGTAAGGGAGAAACGTGCCAAGAGGAAGACTCGTCAAGCCCACCTCGACCGGGACCACCTTCCATCTGGAATCCAATGCCCTCACTGCGGAAGAACATGCAGGTGAAGAATAGGATTCCACAGTCACCTATGTACCTACCGCCAAGACACTACACTTGGAGGACCATCATACTCTGATAACGAGGAATTGCCTATGTAAGTAAATAAGTAAGCAAGTCTATTTTGCAGTTTAGAATGGTAGTTGACTAGTCCCTTGAACAGTAAACTTGTGATTTATTTTCATACTAGTATTTCAAGGAGAATTTTCACACAATGGAAATAAAGGTTTGAAAACTTGTTATGTCAATTGCATAATGTAATTTGACATTTACTTTGTTTCTATTGACTTCAGAAGTGATCTAAGATATTCTTCTATTTAAATGCAGGATAGGTTACTACTTTAGCTACCACATTATTTTAATGTCTAGAGTAATAGGTATGTTTTTGTCCTTTCTAGGACAACTGCACATTTCTCAATGAAGGTATAACAGCGTGGTTCATTATTTTCATGTGCTTAAAATGTTAAGAGTTGATTTATTTTCTACTAACTTCATTACAGGCTCAAACAGAAATCTAAAAATGAACTTATTCATTCCAGTTCCCATCTCTAATGCACACCACTATTTATAATTCTCATTAAAAAGATAAATCAGTATAATTTAATCAAATGTATAAATTTCCATGAGATCACATGTTTGATCAGTAAGGCTAATTCCATTGATTTAGAGCAAGCCTGCATAGCGACTCACCAAACCATTATGTGCTTGACAGTTTCTCTGTTTCAGAGTCTTAATTTAGGGAGCAGAAACAGATGAACTGAGTTTAGTTTGGTGAGTTTCAAATTATGCAATGTGTATTTAATGTCCATAATGCATTTATTTAAATTAGGTAGTTTAAATCAATTTTTCCCATTTTGAAATCTTATTCCTGAATGCACAAAAATCATTCATATTAACTAGCTCACAACACATTAGTTTGCAACTAGGTAGAGAGTTTATAAATCATAGAGGAATAGGTCAAAGCTGATGTGGTTCTGCAACCCATGTTGCCTGCAAAATTACATGAGTTTCAAGAAAAGTAAGAAATCATGTAAGGAACTATTTAGAATAAGCAAGGTAACTTGAAGACTTAAGCTGCAATTTTATTTAATTTCTTTAAAAATATCCCATTAAACAATAAGTCAATAAGTAAGTCAGGCTCGGCACATGTGATATTTTATAAGACCCATTTTCAGACCTTGTTGCCATTTTGGGGAAACAAAACTGAATAGGCTTCTGAATAGTCTTCTCTCCAATAATATATATGTATTTATGTCATGTATGATGTTAAGCATCAGATCGTTTTTACTTACTTATTTACCCTATTTATACCTTGCCTTTCTCTACCCTGAAGGTGACTCAAGGTGGCTTACATATGGCAATTTTTCAGTGCCTTAAATACATACAAAACATTAAGCTTAAAATAAATTGAATTAAAATTAATACGTATTAAATATTTTCCTCCATAATTCCTATTTCTACAAGTACCCTTTGGCACAGTGTGTTTGATAGATACACATACACTGCTTCATCCTAAACTTAGAACCCAAATAAAATATACAAGCATATTACTTAAAATTAACTTGAAATACAAGGTACCAGTTATTGGCATTAATCAATTATTTGGTAATAAAAATAGAAGTGTTTTATTTTGTTTTTAGAACTATTGTTTCATGACATATATTTCTGTCTTGTAAATAGAACGGATCTGACATAAATCCTGGTTTTGGAATCTGATTAGCAATGTCATTTTAACTATTTTTTTCCTCCCTGGTCAAGGACAAGAAAGTGTCTTCAGAAAAATTACTGAAAATGACAGTTGGGAAAATGACTAAAAGTATTTAAAATGTTTGATATCCTATATTAACATTTAACCTTGTCTTAATTTAAACTACTCTGTAACATACGAACCTTGTAAGAAGGGTGTCATGTTTTCTCAGAAACTGATGACTTGGATAGCATGTGGTTATTTGGTGCTTTAAATCTACATCTTATGTGGCACAATTCCAAAGAACTGTTCAAATCATTCAGTGCACAAAAGGAGTCTTTGGGATTGTATTTCTTGAACAGCGGCACACATATGCATATCCCATGCAACATGGCAGAGCTCTTTGAAATTGAGGGCACTTTAAAAAGCAGGCTGTGCATGGCATGGAATGGGGGCATTTGCTGCTCAAAGAAATAGAATTAAAAAGTCCCATTGTGAATACCAAAGTCCTAGGGCATACCTAAAGTAGTCCTTGGATTCCTGCTGCTATGGTTAATGAGGGCACACTGAAGAGAGTTCCTACCTTTTAATGATATCCTTTGGAGCTAGATATGACCATAGCAGTATTAGTGTGGTTGGCCAAAATACTGTATTGTTAAAGAAAGTGGATCAAAATAGGCAGTGCATTGAGAAGAAAGTTGTGGAAATAATGGATGAAGTGAGTAAAGGAAAAAACAAAGGATAGTTTTGGCCTGAGACAAAACTTTAGCAAGTGCTAGAACTGAAATAGTGCACTTTATGTTTTGCGTTTCACAAATTGGGAAGTTCTTTGGATTAAAAGTTTTAACAATGGGGACTTTGAATTTCATTGTGATGTGAATTACTCAGTTATATACAGTGTTCCCTCACTACTTCGCAGTTCACTTTTCATGGATTTGCTGTTTCGCAGTTTTTCAATAAACTCTAAAAGACTATTATAAATCATAAAAAATTACAATTTACAGCCTGAGGAAGGAGAAGCTGAAAGGAGAGAAAAGGAGCCCAAGTGGCAACGGGAGGAGAAGGAGGTGATCTATCAACACACAATTGGTTGATAAAGACTTAAAATAGTGTATAGCAACTAAAATAATGTGTAAATATTAAAATAAATATAGTGTCTCTACTTCATGGATTTTCACTTATTGCGGGTGGTCCTGGAACATAACCCCAGCGATAAGTGAGGAAACACAGTGTGCTCTCACTTATCGTGTGGGTTACATTCCAGGTCCATCTGTGAAAATTGAAAATCTGTGAAGTAGGGACACTATATTTGTGTGTTTACAATCTCACTGGCAAGTAGCGTCTCTGGCCCCTCCTTGCCTGTCAAGCATGAGCATGCCATGTGAGGCGAAAGCAAAGCTGCTTCAGCCTCCTTTTCTCTCCCTTTGGCTTCTCCTTCCTACCTACCTACCTACCTTAGGCTTCTCCTTAGGAAGAAAGTAGAAAAAGAGATTTATAATATTATTTTATGATATATAATATTGTTTTAAGTTTTATTTAAAAACCTGTACAAATAACCCTCTGGTTTGACAAGCCACCATTAGCTAAAATTGGACCAAAATCAGTAGCTTCTAACTATGATGGAAACTGTAAAAGGGGAGAGGGATGTGTGCAAATACAACAGTAATGCAAATAGGAAACCATGGTTTGATACATACAGGTTTTAGTGCTTCAAAAATGCTTTATGGCTGGGTGAAAATAAACAGTATAGTTGCAAGAAGTAAATTTATTGTATGTAGTATATATTATGTATGTAGGATATTAGAGGCAAAGCTGAAGTATTTTTGCCACATCAGGAGACAGGAAAGCTTGGAAAAGATCACAATGCTGGGAAAAATGGAAGGAAAAAGGAAGAGAGGCCGACCAAGGGCAAGATGGATGGACGGTATCCTTGAAGTGACTGGATTGACCTTGAAGGAACTGGGGGCGGTGACGGCCGATAGGGAGCTCTGGCGTGGACTGGTCCATGAGGTCACGAAGAGTCGGAGGCGACTAAATGACTGAGCAGCAGCAGTATATATTGTTGGGTTCCATGCAACTCTTTTTGTCTAGTCCTCTATCTTCACTTGCCTCCCCAACAACTCTAGGGAACAAGCAAAATCACTACCAGTTTTTTGGGGCACAGTGACTTTACCAAGTGGTTTCCAGCAGCAGTCTACATCTTTTCTCACATTGGTACAGAGTTGTAGAAGAAGAACATCTCCACAGAGATGTAGGCAAAGCCAAGGCAGTGATGTTTATCTTCTCTTCTATTCTCTTGTTGCGGGGAGTTTCGCCTTTTCTTTTAGCATATGTTATTCAGTACAACCTTCTTGTTACAGGCTTGAGTACTCATTTCTGATACTCCCTGCCCTTTTTCCTTTTCCCCATCTCTGTAGTTCCTTCTACTAAATGATTAGTCAGGGCTGCTTCAGTTTTTCCTGAATCAAAGTTATTCTTGGTGTTGTACAAAAAGAAAGGCAAAGACCCCTTGAAAGTTGAGTGTGGAGGATACAGTAACAGCTTTGCTTTCTCTGTGGCCTTGAAGAGCACAGCTCTTTTATTAATGCAGATGAAAAAAAACTCAGAAAATATTTTCTGTTGCCTTTACATTTTCATCACTTTATATGGCTAGTATATTATTTGGACCAATAACCGAATTACTCGCTCTGACCAAGGAAGATACATGCAGAAAGGATCCATCTAGCTACGTTGGTAGGCATTGTCAGCTCCATCCAGCACTCTCTTGCATCAGAACTGTAAGGTTCCCTGGCACCAAGAATGGCCTGCATTTCATCACCACATTTTGTCATGAGTACCACCATAGCATACATTTTGTCCATTCTTGTTGGGTGTACAGTGCCATCAGTCCTTAAAGACAGTGCTAATATCTCTTTCAGTATCTTGGTGAGGTTTTCTGCTGCTTTCTACAGTACATTGCATAAACATGCAAAATAATTCATGTTATTAGGTGGGTTAGGGAGAAAGGTCTCCTTGGTACTGATCCTTTGGATTCTTGTGCAATAGCTTACAACAAATTAGGGGATTTTCTTCTTGCTTTTGCCATTTTTTCATATTAGACTCCACTAGAAGTAGGGAGCTGCCATTAGCACATTTGCTGGGCTGGGGGGAGCTCTTCTGATGTACTCCATCCTATCTTCTGATTCCCATTGCTCAAACGGCAGGTTGGCAAGCAAACAATTATATAAAGCTTACATTTAATTTAAAATACAGTAGAGTCTCAGTTATCCGATTTAAACGGGCGGACCCCAACTCGGGTTACCCGGATTAATCAGATAACCCAGATTGTAGGCCCAGGCTCCTAGCTGAGGGAGAAAACTTCTCCCTCCGGCAGGCGCTTGGACCCAGGGAAGCGCAAGGCATGCCGCTGCTTAGCGATATGCCTCGCGCTTCTCTAAAGGCCCAAGTGCCGGGTGAAGGTAGAAGTTTTCGCCTGGCGCTTGGGCCCAGGGAAGCGCAAAGTGTGCCACTAAGCAGCAACATGCCTTGCGCTTCTCTAAGGGCCCAAGCACTGAGCGGAGGGAGAAGTTTTCTCCCTTCGCCCGGCGCTTGGGCCCAGGGAAGCGCGAGGTGTGCTGCTAAGCAGCGACACGCCTCGCGCTTCGCTAAAGGCCCAAGCACTGAGTGGAGGGAGAAATGTTCTCCCTCCGCTCGGCACTTGAGCCCAGGGAAGCAGGCCACGATTGCTGCTGCAGCATCAGCGATCGCGGGCCACTGCCTCCTGCCTCTCCCTCTCCTCTTGCGCGAGAGGAGAGGGAGAGGGAAGCGCCCGCCTCTTCCTCCTCTCACGCGAAGGAGCTCCTCGCAGGAGGAGAGGGAGAGGCCGGGGGAAGCGGCCCGCGATCGCTGCTGCTGCAGCGCTCATGGCCTACTTCCCTGGGCCGAGCCCTCACCCCTTGGGAAGCAGCCCACTAGCGCTGCTAGGCTCCTTCCAAGGGGTGAGGGGTCCGGGGGGGGGGGGGGGGCTGGCGGCCGCTCGGATAAGCCAGAGCCCCGGTTCACCGAGATTTTACTGTAATAATAATAATAATAACAGATAAACAAAACAAGAGTAGGCCCTCCAGGGCTTGCACAGCTCCCAAAATAGCCCCTCCTCCCACTGCCTATATTTTCCCATCTATGCTTTAAAAGCACTCAGAATGTTTACATGGGCCTTAATTGGTTTATAGATATATTAGCTGTGCCCGGCCACGCGTTGCTGTGGCGAAGTCTGGTGGCATGGGAAATAAAGTATTGAGGAATTGGTGGTAGTTAAGGTAAAGGGTAAACGTTTTCCCCTGACATTAAGTCCAGTCGTGTCCAACTCGGGGTTGGTGCTCATCTCCATTTCTAAGCCGAAGAGCCGGCGTTGTCCGTAGACTCCTCCAAGGTCATGTGGGATGACTACATGGAGCGGCGTTACCTTCCCGCCGGAGCAGTACCTATTGATGCACTCACATTTGCATGTTTTCGAACTTCTGGGTTGGCAGAAGCTGGAGCTAACAGTGGGGGCTCTCTCCGCTCCCCCAATTCAAACCTGTGGCCTTTCAGTCCAGAAGTTCAGCAGCTCAGCGCTTTAACACGCTGCGCCATCAGGGGATATTATTTCCTAAAGGTTGTGAATATACAATATTTCTGATTGGTTTTTTTTGTTTGTTGGAGGCAAGTATGAATGCTGCAATTAGGAAAAATGATTAGGATGTAATGGCCTTGCAGCTTTAAAGCCTGGCTGTTTCCTCCCTGAGTGAATTTTTTGTTGGGAGGTGTTAGCTGGCCCTGATTGTTTCCTGTCTGGAATTCCCTTGTTTTCAGAGTGGTGTTCTTTGCGATATTTTATGTGCTTCTACTGTCTGTGGCCCTGAGAAAACAGAGGATTTTCCAGACTTTGATGATGGGAATACTTTGTTGGGAGGTGTTAGCTGGCCCTGATTGTTTCCTGTCTGGAATTCCCTTGTTTTCAGAGTGGTGTTGTTTGCGATATTTTATGTGCTTCTACTGTCTGTGGCCCTGAGAAAACAGGATTTGCCAGACTTTGATGATGGGAATACTTTGTTGGGAGGTGTTAGCTGGCCCTGATTGTTTCCTGTGTGGAATTCCCCTGTTTATTTACTGTCCTGGTTTTAGAGATTATATTGTTCTGCATTATTCTATCCCAGTAATTATTTCATATTAAAGAAGAATCTCACTTATCCAACATTCGCTTATACAATGTTCTGGATTATCCAACGCAGTCTGCCTTTTCATAATCAATGTTTTTGTAGGCAGTGTTTTAAATTCATTGTGATATTTTAGTGGTAAATTTGTAAATACAGTACAGTAGAGTCTCACTTATCCAACATAAACGGGCCGGCAGAACGTTGGATAAGCGAATATGTTGGATAATGAGGAATTAAGGATAACCCTATTAAACATCAAATTAAGTTATGATTTTACAAATTAAGCACCAAAACATCATGTTAGACAACAAATTTGTCAGAAAAAGTAGTTCAGTACACAGTAATGCTATGTAGTAATTACTGTATTTATGAATTTAGCACCAAAATATCACGATATATTGAAAGCATTGACTACAAAAATGCGTTGGATAATCCAGAACGTTGGATAAGCCAGTGTTGGATAAGTGAGACTCTACTGTAAATACTACATAGCATTACTGCGCATGGAACTACTTTTTCTGTCAAATTTGTTGTATAACATGATGTTTTGGTGCTTAATTTGTATAACGATTACCTAATTTGATGTTTAATTGGCTTTTCCTGAATCCCTTCTTATTATCCAACATATTCACTTATCCTGCCGGCCTGTTTACGTTGGATAAGTGAGACTCTACTGTATATTGATAATCTTAAATTATCTGCTTAGAACTGGATTATATGAGGCCCCTTCTACACAGCTGTATAAAATGCACACTGAAGTGGATTATATGGCAGTGTGGAGTCAAGATAATCCAGTTCAAAGCAGATAATATAAGATTATAAATGGGTTATATAGCTGTGTGGAAGGGCCTTGAGTCTACACTGCCATATAATCCAGTGCAAATTAGATAATCTGTGGAAGAAGCCTAAGTGAGGCCTAAATCTGCCTGTCCCCTAACTGAAACCTGGCTGTCCCTTGGTTGCTAGGCAACCAAGTGGGCAGAGATTAGCCCTCTAAACTGGCAGCAATTGGATAAAAAAATTATTGCTCTCCCTCTAATTAGGACTTTATTTTTCTTTTCTTTTTGTTGTATCAACCTTGAGGCGTGGATGATGGGTTGTGTTGTCAAATTTTGAGGTTGGGGGGCCTGTACTTTTGTTGTTTTGTGAATTGCCGTGATGCCATCACTCTTTTATATATATAGATGTATACAAACATGGTCAAGGATTTGCTTCTTGGAATCCTAGGGAAAATAAAAGGATTCTATTTTAGTAGAAGTACTTGGGCAAGATAAGAATGATGCTTATAAATTCATGAAAAGGTTGAATTATAACATGTTATATAATTATACTAGCTGTGCCCGGCCACACGTTGCTGTGGCGTTGTCTGGCGGTGTTGGTGAGAGCTTGTTGAGGTAGTGGTGATATTGAATGTCTGTTGTATGGTTGTCTTTATGTTTAGTATGCATTTGGTTGTTTGTGTACTGTGAAAGTAGTGAGGGTAGAGGGGGTCTATATCCCTGTGTAGTATTGTATAGTATTTATATGTTGTCCATGTGTTGTGAATTCTTGGATTGTGTCCTGCTGCATAGTAAAAAGGATTGGGCTGGATGGCCCTTAGGGGTCTCTCCAAACTCTTGGATTCTATGGTTCTATTATTATTATCATCATCATCTTCATCATCATTATTATGTAGAGGCTGGATGGCCATCTGTCAGGAGTGCTTGGATTGTGTCCTCCTGCATGGTAGAAGGAAGTTGATCTGGATGATCCTTAGGGGTCATTCCAAACCTTAGGATTGTATGATGTTATTATTATTATTATTATTATTATTATTAGTAGTAGTAGTAGTAGTAGTAGTAGTATTGAGAGGCTGGATGGGCATCTATTGGGAGTGCTTGGATTGTGTCCTGCATGGCAAAATTGGGTTGGACTGGATGGCCTTTAGGGGTGTCTCCTAACTGATGCTATGATTCGATGTGTATTATTATTGTACAGATATTGGATGGCCATCTGTCAGGAGTGGTTGGATTGGGTCCTACTGCATGATATAAGGAAGTTGAACTGGATGATCCTTAGGGGGAACTGCTAACCTTCGGATTGTATGATATTCTTATTATTATTATTATTGAGAGGCTGGCTGGCCATCTGTTGGGAGTGCTTGGATTGTATCATCCAATGGCAGAGTTGGGTTGGACTGGATGGCTTTTAGGGGTCTCTCCTAACTGTCAGATTCTATGATTCGATTTGTATTATTACTGTGCAGATCTTGGATGGCCATCAGGAGTGCTTGGTTTGTGTCGTCCTGCATGGTAGAAGGAAGTTGAACTGGATGATCCTTAGGGATGTCTCCTAACCTTATGATTGTATGATCTTCTTCTTCTTCTTCTTCTTCTTCTTCTTCTTCTTATTATTATTATTATTATTATTATTATTGAGAGGCTGGCTGGCCATCTGTTGGGCGTGCTTGGATTGTGTTCTCCATGGCAGAATTGGGTTGGACTGGATTACCACAGTAATTATTTCATATTACAGTAGAATCTCACTTATCCAACATTCACTAATCCAGTGTTCTGGATTATCCAATGCAGTCTGCCTTTTAGTAGTCAATGTTTTTGTAGTCAGTGTTTTAAATTCATTGTGATATTTTGGTGCTAAATTTGTAAAAATTACAACAGCATTATTGAGCATTGAACTACTTTTTCTGTCAAATTTGTTGTATAACATGATGTTTGATGCTTAATTTGTATAATCGTTACCTAATTTGATGTTTAATCTGCTTTTCCTGAATCCCTTTTTATTATCCAACATATTCACTTATCCAACGTTCTGCCGGGGTGTTTATGTTGGATAAGTGAGACTCTACTGTATATTTATAATCTTATATTATCTGCTTAGAACTGGATTATATGAGGCCCCTTCTACACAGCTGTATAAAATGCACACTGAAGTGAAGTATCTGGAAGTGTGGACTCAAGATAATCCAGTTCAAAGCAGATAATATAAGATTATAAATGGGTAATATAGCTGTGTGGAAGGGCCTTGAGTCTACACTGCCATATAATCCAGTTCAAATCAGATAATCTGTATCTTACAGGCAGTGTGGAAGAGGCCTGAGGCCTAACTGTGCCTGTCCCCTGGGCTGAGTAGGTTGCTAGGAGACCAAGTGGGCAGAGTTTAGCCTTGCAACTGGCAGCAATTGGATAAACACAATTATTCTCCCTCTAATTAGGACTTTATTTTTCTTTTCTTTTTGTTGCATCAACGTAGAGGCATGGATGAGGGGTTTAGTGTTTCTGGAATGTGTAGTTTTGTTGTTTTGTCCTAGGCCGAATTTTTTTTATCCTTTTATATATATATATATAGATAAATGGTATGTACAAAATATTAAAAGTAAAGGCTATGATGCCAATTAGCATGGGAAAGCAGACAGTTTGGTACTCATACCATTGGGCACATCTGTGACTTTCTGTATGTTAGTTCACAAAATAAACTGGATTTCGTGTTCCTATTTCCCATGTGGAAAAGTATTTTTAATTCACCTGTTTTCATAAAAAAAAATGAGGGCACATGTTTTTGTCATGTTTTTTAAATAAAATATATTTGTCTTCTGGAATGAATGGTAGCATAGCATTTGTCCTATGGTTAAAGTTCCCATTATTTAAAAGTGGGTATTCTAAAACTCATGAAATCTGTTTTTGTAGAGGAGATATGGGCAACTTGTAGCTGTACAAATTAGATTTTACTCCAATTCGAATAGTTCTTGTCATTGTAATTCGTGAAATATCATGAAACACATAATCTAGAAACTTCTACTTGTCTCAGATCCCTGATAAATAGTATCGGTAGAGTCACCTGTACAGGTATACAGTGTTCCCTCACTTATCGCTGGGGTTACATTCCAGGACCACCCACAATAAGTGAAAATCCGCGAAGTAGGGGCACTATATTTATTTTAATATTCATACATTATTTTAGTAGTTATACACTATTTTAAGTCTTTATCAACCAATCGTGTGTTGATAAATCACCTCCTTCTCCCGCTGCCACTTGGGCTCCTTTTCTCTCCCTTTGGCTTCTCCTTCCTCCCTTCCTTAGGATGTAAATTGTAATTTTTTATGATTTATAATAGTCTTTTAGAGTTTATTGAAAAACCGCAAAACAGCGAATCCGCGAAAAGTGAACCGCGAAGTCGGGAGGGAACACTGTAATGAGATTCACTGGTGTGTGTCAGTTCACCACAGGCTGCATGTTTTATGTTCACCACAGGCTGCATGTTTATATATATATATAATTTTTATTAAACAAACAAACAAAAAAGGGGGGTAAAGGACACAAATAATTTTTTTTCTTCTTTGTTTAAAACTAATTATACAAGTAAATAGGGGGAAGAAAAATTAGGAAAAAAGTGAAGGAAACAAAAGATTAAAAAATAAAAAATAAAATGAGGAAAGAACAAGAGGAAATAAACAGGAGTAGTTGTTGACTTCCAATAATTTCCTCTTGGGATAAATCTTTTATAGTCTTTCTTCTTTAGTTAGACTTTCTTCACAATTTATAGTTTATTCAAATGAACATTTTTCTATTGTCTGTGTTTATATAGTCTTTAAAACATGTCCAGTCTGTTTTTTTAATTGGAGTAACTTGATACTTCTTTAGGGTGGTATGTTAAAGTGTCCATATATTATCTTTAAAATATATTATATTAAAATTGCATTATCTTAAAAATAATCTTAGAATTCAGCATTACTTTCTGACTCTTGGTTTTGAGGGAAACTATTAAAGTAAATTCTTGTAGGGTTGCATTTCTTAAAGGAAATTTTAATATAGGATGTTTGTATACTGAAGATTTTTCAGGTTAGCCTTGGGTTGTGTTCAGTCACACCTAATTGTAGACAAATGCAAATGAGAGGAAACTGTAACTTCATATCAGACAAGATGGCAGCCTTCTTTGTAACATTGCATTTTAGTTGGTCCAGTAAGGGGGGATGCTCTTTACTGTTCTAATGTAGCACAAATCCTTTGTAAAATCATACTATGTATTTTTACATTAATATTGAAATCTGAAATATATATAGTAAGTCTATATAAGATGATGAGAAAAGGTCATGTTGAAAATTTAGTTTCTCTATGGCGGCTTAAAATTCAGCATTTATCTAACTATTTTGTTGTGGCAAATTAATAAATGACACTAAATCATGTTTCTCTCTGTAGATGAGGTCTAATTCCAGATTATTTCATTCTCGGTTGTAATCATAGGAGTTAGTTTAGTTGTATTGAATTAGAGGCGATCAAACTTTTTTTTGCCCAGACAAATGTAATTGGACATCTTTCAGTCTTAAATACAGTTTCTTTTGTGATAAAGAGATCAGATATTTCATATAGTATATTTCCATGCTATGATGTATTCGATAATTTCATTCAGTTTCAAGTATTCCTTTCTTGGTCATGAAAAATGCTTGTTTGGTTGGTGGTAAGATTCAAAAGTTGCTTTTCTTCTTAGCTGAGCTTGTTGGAATAATCCTGCTTCCCATTTCCTGTTGTGTCCACTTAATTAAATAAATTGCTGCTAGGTGATAGTTGAGGCACAAATAAAGACTGATGGAGCTAGTTTTTCTCATAGGAGTGTCTTAGAATGGATTTAGAAGATACTAGCTTGTGTACCTGTCGGTGCCTGGGTTCTTTGAAAAGGACATTGTTTGTTTTTGGATGTTAGGTAATATCAATATGGTCATATGTTATTTTTTAGAAAAAAAACAGTCTTTCCTGTTTTTTATGAATGCTCTCATTAGAAAATGCATAAGGATGTAGGTGAACTACAATTCCCAAACATCCTGGGTCAGGCCTCCTCAAATTCCGTCAGTATTCACAGTTGAACATGTTGAATTTGTGTGCAAAGTTTGGTCCAGATCCATCATTGGTGGGGTTCAGAGGACTCACGGAATACAAGTGAACTATTACTCCCAGAGTTAAAGGTCAATCACCCCCAAAGTCCACCAGTATTCCCAGTTGGCCATTTTGATCTAAATCCGTCATCAGTTGGGTTCAGTGTTCTCTTAATACTCCTGAATGTCGAGGCCAGTTACACCCAAACCCCACCAGTAGGCAAAGTTGACTGTGTTGGGTCTGTGTGCAAAGTTAGTTCCAGGTCGATCGTTCACAGTGCTCTTAGATTGCAGGTGAGCTATACATCCCAGTCCCTACAACTCCTATATATCATCGTGAATTCTCCCCTAACCTAGTATGTTCAGTTGCTGTGTACCATAGCAAAGGAAAGGGTTAAGGGAGAAGCAGTGGGCAGGGCCATGCAAATTCCACACCAATGGAGAGAGAAAGGAACCCTGGGATGTGCTCACTGCAATGTTAGTGGAGGGAGGGCTTTGGTGGCTTCCCAGCACTATGGGTTAAAGCTGTTTGTGGAGGCCGGAGGCTGTCTATGTAAATAGACACCTCCGCCACATAACACACAAACAGATTTTCACTTTTATCATGTGTATAGATTAACTTAATTTTGTTTATCTATGGTTTTATTAATATTATAATTGTTTTTAGTCAGATGTGTTTTAAAATGCTTTAGTCATTGTTAATCACCATAGGGATCCTGGTGATTTGAAAGGAGTTAGATCAGGCATGGGCAAACTTTCACCTTGAGGTGTTTTAGACTTCAACTCCCAGAAATCCCAGACAGCTTACTGGCTGTTAGGAATTGTGGGAGTTGGAAGTGCAAATCACCTTGAGTGCCAAGTTTCCCCATGCCTGAGTTAGATAGATAAAAATGTGGTGGTAGGGGATTCCAGTTTAATGTCTTGAATATTGACCTTCAGAGTCCAGATCTTCCCAGTGATGTTTACTTGTGTGAAACTGATAAATGAGTTTATTCAGTTTATGGAATTTAGTGATATTCTGTCTTTTCTTTGCTTTTAAGTCAAGAGTGGGAGTTATGCAGCTCTTTACAGCTTGTTGGACTGGGTTCCACCATTTCTAATCAGTATTTAGAGTTTAGAATCTGTATAACCATTAACAGAAAATGTTCAGTGAGCTGAAAATCGTTATTGATATGTAGGTTGTGTTTAGGTCTGTTTTTCTTTCATGGTCAGAGAAACATCATAGTGGCGATAATGTATTGAAAGAACTTCATCTTCATAGAGGTGCTTCCAGTTAGAGAGACACAGACATATTCATATTATGGATAGGGTATGTCCCTTGAAAAAGAAAGTTTGCAACCAGTTGGTTTTTCTGATATTAAGTGATGGCTATAGCCAGGAGTATCTTGGCCAGCTTAAGTTAATGTGTCAACTGCTTGCTGATGAAGTCAGCCATGGGTATGGTGGCATCTAGATGGATTATAACTGTGTGCACAGTGTGGTTTTCTGAGCAGTCTTTTGAAATGGCAGTCGTTCCAGAGTCGAACACTGAAAGTGGTGGGCCTGGTTTATAGAATCATAGCACACTTTTGCAAGAAATGTACTGACTACCAGTTTCATAGCAGTGGGTCAGGTGAAGAATAGGAAAAGAGTATGAATAAATAGAATTTAGTCTTCTAGCTAAATAAAAATCTTCTATCTTTTTTATGTATCAAATTGGCTTTGTGAAAGGGCTTGTCTGGGCTTTGAGACAGCTTGACAATAAAAATGATGCAATGCTATATCTCGCCAACTTAACTTGTATTGTACTGGTTGGTTGAAACATATTTACTTTTATGTCAGTTAAAGAATGCTGAAAATTTTTAAACCAAAGAATCATAATAGTTCTATGAAAAACTGGGGAGTGCATTCTTGGGGAAAAGATTTTGGCTATAGCTTTTAATCAGAAATACTTAAAATATGCAATAAACAAATAGAAATATTTTCAGAAATACAGTATATCACAATTTTAATCTTAATTTAAACATACTCATAGTGGTACAGTAGAGTTTCACTTATCCAAGCTAAACGGGCCGGCAGAAGCTTGGATAAGCGAATATCTTGGATAATAAGGAGGGATTAAGGAAAAGTCTATTAAACATCAAATTAGGTTATGATTTTGCAAATTAAGCACCAAAACATCATGTTATACAACAAATTTGACATAGAAAGTAGTTCAATATGCAGTAATGTTATGTTGTAATTACTGTATTTATGAATTTAGCACCAAAATATCATGATATATTGAAAACATTGACTACAAAAATGGCTTGGATAATCCAGAAGCTTGGATAAGCGAGGCTGGGATAAGTGAGACTCTACTGTATAGATATATAAAATATGTGTTTATTCTTTTTGTCTTGTATGTTGATTTTTTTTTTTAGATTCACTCTTTTGGGTTAACAGCACTCTTGTCTTAAGGGATTCCCCAATTGTTTCATTCAAGTTATTTAGCATATGGTGTTAGTGAGGTGCACTAGAATATATGCTGGCCTTGTAAAAATCTAGTAAATTCCTGTCACTTAGTGTTCAATTGCACCTGTTATGAAGGTTGGGTTATGGCAGTAAAAGCCAGGTTTGACCTCCAGTCTGAATGCCTATGAGGTCTCATGACAACTGTACTAGTCATGGAAAGCAGCTGTGATGAGATTCTAATATTTTTGGCTCCATAAGTTGAAAGATTTGAGCATCTTCACTTGTGGCTATAATAAATCAGCCATGTGTGGCACTTCCCTTATGCTCAGGCAAAAGCAGTTGGGAGAAAAACAGGTACTGTATTTTAAAGGCTTTTAAGGTAGCAGACTGAAGCCTGATACCTTGGTTACAAGGACAAATGTCAGCTTTGCAGTACGGATATATCAATAAGTGCAGGTGAGCATCATACAAAGCACTGGCATTGTGATGACTCATGGGCCTTGTAGTCCTGCTCAGGACATTGTAATTCCTGATGAAGATGAAAACTTGGGTTTTTTACCTTCCCAGTCTGAACTGGATTCCTCTCAGCCAGATCTTTCCCAGGCAGATCTGGGAACCTTGCACCTGCAAGAAAGTTGTCTCCCAGAAGTATGTCAAACAAGCCCAGAGCCTACTTCTCCCGTATTCTTGCGCCGGGAGTTTTGTAAACAACAGAGAAGTTTGGATTCAGCTTCGCGCAGGAGTGCGAGGATTGCAGCTAAGAATGTGGCCAATTAAGACTGCTTTTCGTGAGAATCTTTGGGGAGTCTCACATCTGGTCTCAGAGTTAGCTTTCGGTTCTGATTCCCAGAGAACTGCTTCGGCGGGAAGCTAGACTCTATTTAGGTGTTTTACCCGCGTAGTAACTTCGCGGAGTCAATTCGTCAGCCTACGGAGCGAGTTGTGTCTGGACAGCGCGCTCCGGTTCAAGCCTCGCTCCTGCTCAAGCCTTGCCTTGCTATCCAGCCTTCGCCTTGCTTCCCAGCCTTTGTTTATCTACGGACTTTGCCTTGTTTCCCAGGATTAATCCTTGCCTTGTTCCACGGATTTATCAAGTTATTCCACGGACCTTGTTCTTGTTCTTAGTTACCTTGTTCCACGTTCAAGCCTTGTTTCAAGTATCAAGTTATTTCCTAGCCTCGCTCAAGTTTCATGGACTAAAGGACCTTGTCATCTCCCCTCACTTTGCTTGGCAAAGTGAGTGTTTCGGTTATTGGATTACAACTTTGGACCTTAATATTTCTTATTGGACATTGCTTTTTTGGACTAATTCTGACCTTTCCTGAAAGGTCTAATTCTGGACTATTTTCTACACTTGTTTTTATTAACTTTATATATTCCTACAATAAAGATATTAGATAGATTCTGGCCTCTGTGTATGGTTATTGGTGCTCTGCAGCCTGGGTCGTGACAGTTTGACTCCGCGCCCCCCTAAGCACCAATTAACCTCGGCCAGAATGTCTACCGGAACCGTACCTGGGCCGAGCGGCCAGCCGATTACCTACACCATCGACAAGGAAGAGGTGGACCGAATCCGTGATAAGCTCAATGCACAGGATGGAGAAATAAGGGGTTTGAAGGAACGCGGAGTTCGTCTTCCGGCCATGGCGTTGCCAACCAAGTTTACTGGAGAAGCTTCTAAGGTTCATGTCTTCCGTCGCCAATGTCAAGCTTATCTGGAGGCCCGTGCTGCCGAGTTTCCCCAAGAAGACATCAAAGTGGCATGGGTTTACAGTCTTCTAGACGGGCCAGCGGCCAGCTGGGCGACGGCACTGTTCGACCAAGCCTCTCCACACCTAAGATCAGCGCAACACTTCTTGGACCACCTCAAGGAGACTTGGGGAATCGAGGACAATTTGGAGGCAGCCGGTCACAAACTCCGTCGCCTTTTCCAAGGAGACAGACCTATGTCTCAGTATATAGCCGAGTTCCGAGTGCTGGCCCACAACACCGGCTGGAACGATGTAGCCCTCAGGGGACAATTCCGGGAGGGTCTCAACATTGAAATGCTGGAAGAAATCTCCAAGGTGGATCCTCCCCAGACCCTCGAGGCACTCATTGATCAATGTTTACGGGCTGAAGTCATGATTGCCAACAGGAAACAGTGGGTTCGAGGCCAGGGCAGTAGAGCCGGGGCAAAACCCCCCGCTCCCGCCAGCGTTCAGCCACGTCCGGTGTGGAGACCCCCACCGCCAACCCCGTACCCCAGAGGAGGCGAGGAGGTGCCGATGCAGTTGGGCAATGTGCGTCCCAGACTAGATGCCGCCGAGAAGGCCCGTCGTCAACGCTTAAACCTCTGCTGGTACTGCGGGAACGGGGGCCACTTCGCCAGAGAGTGCCCAGCCAAAGGGAAGCCTGCCGCCCGTCTTGCGGCGGCGTCCTCCACGGAGACGAAGGCGTCTGAGCCGACTGGCACACAGCCGGCGGGGGAAGCCAACGACCGGGTGTAGAGGGGCTCGCCAACCCGGTCAAAAAATCCATCCAAGAGCCGCCAACCGGGGTCCTGTTCCTTCTCGTGGTCACATTATGGTCAGCAAAAAGGGGACCCGTCATGATCCACGCCATGATAGACTCTGGAGCTACCAACAATTTCATCGATAGAGAGTATGCCGACTCTCTGGGATTACAATATCATGATTTCAAGAATGCCCGTGTGGTGCAAGCCATAGACGGCCGTCCCCTCAAGACGGGCCCCGTAAGTCAGTGGTCGGAACCCACCAGGATGTGGATAAGGGAACATATGGAAGAGATTTCCTTCTTTGTTACCGAGGTTCCCCATTTCCCTGTGATTTTGGGAATTCCATGGCTGACTCTCCACGACCCTAACATCTCCTGGTCCAACAGAGAACTGCAGTTTGCTTCACCGTACTGCCAAAACCATTGCCTCGTAGCCAAGGTATGCCATGCCACAGACACCGAGCCCATCATCACCTTGCCAAAGAAGTACTCCGAGTATTGGGATGTATTCAATGAGAAAGAAGCCGAAAAATTACCCCCACATAGACCTTATGACTGTGCCATTGACTTGGTGGAGGGGGCCCCGATCCCGCGAGGGCATCTCTACTCCCTGACTGAACCAGAGCAAGAAGCTCTCAGGGAATTCCTAGAGACAAACCTTCGCAAGGGATTCATCAGACCCTCTCAATCCCCAGCCGCCTCCCCAGTGATGTTTGTGAAGAAGAAGTCAGGGGAACTACGCTTGGTGGTGGACTACAGAGCATTGAATAATATCACCAAGCGGAACAGCTATCCCCTGCCTTTAATCTCGGATCTACTGGATCGGCTTCGAGGAGCCAAGGTTTACACCAAGCTGGATCTTCGGGGGGCTTACAACTTAGTTCGCATCAGGGAAGGGGACGAGTGGAAGACCGCCTTCCAGACCAAATTCGGATTATTTGAGTCCCGAGTTATGAATTTCGGTTTATGCGGAGCCCCCGCAACGTTCCAGCATTTTGTCAATGACATTTTTCAGGACTATCTAGACAGGTTCTTGATAATCTACCTGGACGATTTTTTGGTGTTTTCCAGATCACAATCAGAACATGAGAACCACGTCAAAATGGTGTTACAACGATTGCGGGATCATGGACTTTATGCCAAGCTGGAAAAATGCGCTTTTGATCTACAAGAGGTAGATTTCCTTGGTTACCGCATCTCGCCTCTAGGGCTTTCCATGGATCCAGCCAAAGTTTCAGCAGTATTGGAATGGCGGGCGCCAACTAACAAGAAAGAGGTGCAGCGTTTCTTGGGGTTCGCGAACTACTACCGCAAGTTCATTCCAGATTTTGCCCGCTGGTCCGACCCCATCACTAGCTGCATCCGTGGGAAGCAGCCTTTCCGCTGGACTGATCAAGCAGAGAAAGGGTTCCAGCAACTAAAGAAACTATTCACCTCCCAGCCAATTCTACAGCACCCAAATCCTGGAACCCCTTTTGTGGTGCAAGCGGACGCCTCTGATGTGGCAATTGGGGCTGTACTCTTACAACCGGTGGGAGATCACCTCCACCCCTGTGCCTTTTATTCTCGTCAACTAACCACACCAGAGAGAAATTACACCATTTGGGAAAAAGAACTACTGGCCATAAAGGCAGCCTTTGAAACTTGGAGACATTGGCTAGAAGGGGCCAAATTTCCCATTGAAGTCCACACTGATCATCGTAATCTAGAACATCTAAGAACTGCCCGCAAACTAAATCAGAGGCAGCAACGTTGGGCTTTATTCTTTGAACGTTTCAACTTCCAGATCCATTATGTGACCCCAGCCCAAACCAAGCAAGCAGACGCCCTGTCACGTAAACCGGAATACGCTGCAGGACGCAAGGAGACCTTTGAATCCCAACTGCTACAACCTGAGAACTTTGCCACGCTCACGGTGGGGAACACCAAATCCTTTCCCATTGGTTCAACTTCCCCTACTCCAGGACCCATCTGTGCTCAAGAAATCAGGGCTAGTCAGCAAGCAGATGCCTGGGCGCAGGACCAACTTCGCCAAGGTCTGCATTTCCCCTTTTCGCTTAAAGATGGGCTGCTCTGCTATAGAAATCATGTCTATATCCCACCCGGACCGGGCAGGGAAAAAGCGCTTCGTCTGTGTCATGACTGCAAACCAGCAGGACACTTCGGACTATTTAAAACTATGCATCTGATCCTAAGGGATTTTTGGTGGCCCAAGATCCGCAAGGATGTGGAAAAATATGTCAACACCTGCCCAGTATGCCAGCGCTCCAAGATACGAAGGGAGAAGCCCTCAGGGCTTTTACACCCCCTTCCTACCCCATCTCGCCCATGGGAAATAATTTCCGCGGATTTCATCACTGACCTACCACCTTCCTGTGGATTCACCACGATCTTAGTGGTGGTGGACCTATTCACCAAGTTAGCCCATTTCATTCCCTGCGAAGGTCTCCCCACGGCCAAGGAAACTGCGGATTTATTTCTTCAACATGTCTTCAGACTACATGGATTGCCCAAGAGTTTAGTCACAGACCGTGGATCTCAATTCACCTCTCGTTTTTGGAAGGCACTACAAAAACTATTGGGCATAGACTCTCGCTTATCTTCAGCTCATCATCCCCAAACAGATGGGCAAACGGAGCGCACCAATGCCACTTTGGAGCAGTATCTTCGCTGTTATGTAAACTATCAACAGGACAATTGGGCTTCTCTGTTACCACTGTCTGAGTTTGCCTACAACAATGGAGTTCAAGCTTCTACAAAAGAAACGCCGTTCTTTGCAAACTACGGCTTCCATCCACGTTTCTTTCCCCCTGTCATTGAAACTTCAGAGGTTCCCGCAGCAGAGGATTGGCTGCAGGAACTCACAGCGGTGCAACAACTTTTGCTCCAGCAACTGGACCAAGCCAAGGAGGACTATAAACGCCACGCTGACAAACATCGCCAGCCGGGCCCCGAAATCAAGGTAGGAGATCGGGTTTTCCTGTCCACTCGCTTTCTGCCCTCCCACCGCCCTTGCCGGAAGTTAGATGCCCGTTTCATTGGCCCCTATCCAGTGGTGGCGCAATTAAACCCCGTGACTTTCAAACTCCAACTTCCGCGTTCAATGCGCATTCACCCAGTGTTTCACCGTTCCCTGCTCCTTCCGGCGGATGGTGTGCGTCCTGATACAGACCAACCGGCCCCCCCTCCTGTTTTGATGAATGGGGAGGAGGAGTTCGAGGTTGAGGACATTTTGGATTCTCGCTTTCACCGCCGCCGCCTACAATATCTCATTGACTGGGTGGGTTTTGGCCCTGAAGAACGCTCTTGGGAAGACGCCTCCACAGTCCATGCTCCTGATCTAACCCGTCGCTTTCATCAGACCTATCCCGCCAAGCCGCGACCTCGCGCCTCGGGGAGAGGGCCCCAGTTTGGGAGGGGCCTTGAGGAGGGGGATAGTGTGATGACTCATGGGCCTTGTAGTCCTGCTCAGGACATTGTAATTCCTGATGAAGATGAAAACTTGGGTTTTTTACCTTCCCAGTCTGAACTGGATTCCTCTCAGCCAGATCTTTCCCAGGCAGATCTGGGAACCTTGCACCTGCAAGAAAGTTGTCTCCCAGAAGTATGTCAAACAAGCCCAGAGCCTACTTCTCCCGTATTCTTGCGCCGGGAGTTTTGTAAACAACAGAGAAGTTTGGATTCAGCTTCGCGCAGGAGTGCGAGGATTGCAGCTAAGAATGTGGCCAATTAAGACTGCTTTTCGTGAGAATCTTTGGGGAGTCTCACATCTGGTCTCAGAGTTAGCTTTCGGTTCTGATTCCCAGAGAACTGCTTCGGCGGGAAGCTAGACTCTATTTAGGTGTTTTACCCGCGTAGTAACTTCGCGGAGTCAATTCGTCAGCCTACGGAGCGAGTTGTGTCTGGACAGCGCGCTCCGGTTCAAGCCTCGCTCCTGCTCAAGCCTTGCCTTGCTATCCAGCCTTCGCCTTGCTTCCCAGCCTTTGTTTATCTACGGACTTTGCCTTGTTTCCCAGGATTAATCCTTGCCTTGTTCCACGGATTTATCAAGTTATTCCACGGACCTTGTTCTTGTTCTTAGTTACCTTGTTCCACGTTCAAGCCTTGTTTCAAGTATCAAGTTATTTCCTAGCCTCGCTCAAGTTTCATGGACTAAAGGACCTTGTCATCTCCCCTCACTTTGCTTGGCAAAGTGAGTGTTTCGGTTATTGGATTACAACTTTGGACCTTAATATTTCTTATTGGACATTGCTTTTTTGGACTAATTCTGACCTTTCCTGAAAGGTCTAATTCTGGACTATTTTCTACACTTGTTTTTATTAACTTTATATATTCCTACAATAAAGATATTAGATAGATTCTGGCCTCTGTGTATGGTTATTGGTGCTCTGCAGCCTGGGTCGTGACAGGCATTAAGAAAAATGGAATGCAGTATTGCAAATTTTGTTCATAATAGGAACTGAGTCACTAGTTACTAGATGAGATGGCTGTGTGTATTGTATGTATATGTATGTAAAATTTCCAGTTGTCAATTATATAAGCCATTGTTGAAGTGTGCGTACAGGATGGGAGTGAGAACATAGTAAACACTCAGCTGAGTAGCTTGCCAATGCTTATTTTTAATAGATACAAATAGGATTCTGTGCCAAAGTCTTTGTTTTATCTACAGTTGCACAACTATCACATGATTTCTTTCATTGTTCTTTGTCCCAAATGCAATAAAATATATACATTTTAAAAGAAAAGTGTTAACTGGTTTCAATTTCTTTCTTGCACTCAGGACAGATCTACATTGATTCAAAAGCTAGGGATGTTCCGACATGGCAAATGCCAGATTGGCCTGGGTATAGTCTGCTGTGGAGTCAGGAGAGACCACCCACTGCCCAAAGTTGCCAAATGCAGTTTGGTGCCACTGCCCACCTTCCCCCCCCCCCCCCCATCTTACCAGTCTGCTGTCACATGCTGTGACATTCAGACTGGTAGAGAGCACCCCCTCCCCTCCCAGCACACTGACGTCATCGTATGTGATGGCAGACAGGTAGGACCCATGTCACAGTCAGAGACTGCTGTTACACAAATGATGGCGGAGAGGAGACTACCATCTTGTGTCCTTTGGTTGCCTGAATCTGAGAGATGACAGTGGTAAAGTTGCTTGGACATGAGAGATGTGAGGTGACAGTGGGAATTAAAACTTTGCCTGACTTTGGTAAATGCAGGCCAGGCCACTCGCGTAACGATGACCTTAACCCACTTTACCCCGGATCAGCTCTGTGCTGCATTTGACCACCATGGGGTTTATCTGCTTCTAAATCAACCTAAGTGGTCAATGTATAGAAAGCCTAAGTATAAACAATAAAAACCATTTGAGAAAGGAAAGATATTACAACTTATTTGTCCTTAGCTCAATCTGAAATGCTAATCTCATCAGAATAAAGACAGTGAGTTAATACAGCCCACTTGAACAAATAGGACGTGTGAAATTATCACCTGTGTAAGTCTTTCTGCCCTAGCGGCTCTTATTGTTAGAACTAGTAATTGGATTTAGTTGTGTCTTCAGGTATTCTTATTATTGCAAAAATATGAGGAGCTAGATTAATGTGTCTTTACCTTTCTCAGTCCTTCCTAAATAATTCAGATAATGTCTTTTAGTTGTGTTTAAAACCTGCTTTTTCTAATTGTGCAGATGTGTAAATGAGCAAGTTAGTGTGAATAAGTACTAATATCTAACACTTATTTTCCATAAACCATCAAAAGAAACTTTATCAAAAGAAAAACTTTCTAAGCAGTAACAGTGAAATTAGGTGACAAATTGTATAGTAATGTACCATAGTATTAATGACCTTTCTACATTCAGATTACCTGCAAAGGAATCCCAATGGAGCATTGCAGTACACCAAAATACCTGGGAGTCACTCTGGACTGTGCTCTGACTTACAAGAAGCATTTCTTGACTATCAACCAAAAAGTGGCTGCTAGAAATAATATATGAAAGCTGACTGGCACAACCTGGGGATCACAACCACATATAGTGAAGACATCTGCCCTTGTGCTTGCTATTCTGCTGGGTATGCATGCCCAGTATGGAATACATCTCAACACATTAAAACAGTGGATGTGGCTCTTAAGGAGACATGCCGCATTATCAAAGGATGTCTATGCCCAACACCGCTGGAGAAATTATACTGTTTAGCCAGTATTGCACCACCCGATATCCACGAGAAAGTAGCAACCAGCAATGAAAGGACCAAGGCATTGACATCTCTGGCCCATTCTCCGTTCAGATATCAGCCAGCAGGCCAATAACTTTACTCAAGAAACAGCTTCCTAAGATCTACAGAGATACTTGCAGGAACACCTCAGCAAGCGAGAGTCAAAAAGTGGCAGGTAAAAAACTGGAACCTCAATCAGTGGCTGATACTGCATGAGAATCTCCCTCCACATGCACAATTGAGGACCTTCTTACAGTGACACCAGAGGCACTTGAAGTGGCCAGCTTCTAGTCTAAGGAAATGTAGTATAATGCCAGGTTTTTAACTTTGTTTGTGGTTTTTGTTATACATTATAATCGTATTCTTAATTCGCCTCTGACACAATAAAATAAATATACATTCAAATCTCTGGTATAGGAGTGTACTTTGTATATAAATAAATCCACATTGATTTTATAAAAAAATTTCTTTCTCATAGGCTGGCCTAATTGAAGCTAATGGAGAGTTAAAAGTTTTTATAGACCAAAACCTTAGCCCAGGAAAAGGTAAGACCATATTTTGACTGTTTTGTCTGCTATAAAAAGGTAGAATTATGTAACTACTCGAACTGTTTTTGTTTGGAAGAAAGGTTAGGTAAAGTGATCAATGGCTTTTTTGTCAGTGGGCCCTGGTGTGGTGGCAACACCTCTTAATTTCCAACAATGTGGAAACTATACATTGTTGCTGAATACAGCTTAGGGTTTTGTACCTGAAACAAAGTACAATTGAAGGGCCAGAACTGTTAACTTCTGGCTCCTTTGATAGGTCGACACGATGTGGAAATTGTGTCCCACAGTGCACATGTGGCCCCACAAGGTTTTTATGGCAAAGCAATGAGCATTTTTTTAAATGGAATGGGATTGTTTCTGTCCTCAAATGTCATGAAAACAGGAAGCTGACAGTCCTAGTGTATTGGTATATTCTTACTCTCACACACAACACCTAACACAGAAAATCAGTGTTATGACAAACCAGAAATTGTATACACCAACAACAATAAATAATTAGATTTTGAACCTAATTATAAGCATAAATACAAGTCACCTATTTCAGACTTCTCCATAACCTGAAACAATCTAGAGGAGAAACATATGGCAGAATGTTTTACCATGTCCTCTAGAGAAGAGCTTTCCAAACACTTTGTGTTGGTGGGCACACTTTTTAGACCTGCATCATTTTCTGACACAGTAATTCAGCTTTAGTAAAAAAAAACTGGAGGTTAATCCAACCCCTTATTAGAAATATGGATGTATACATAACTTGTAATAACAAAATGTATAGGGACACAATATCTCATGAAAATCTTTCATTTATATTTTTACATTTCCAAGGTTGTAATTTCTCGTTACATTCATGCTACACACCACAGCTGGCACACTAATGCACTTGTTCTCAACCTGGGGGTCCCCAGATGTTTTTGGCCTACAACTTTCAGAAATCCCAGACAGTTTACCAACTGTTAGGATTTCTGGGAGTTGAAGGCCAAAAACATCTGGGGACCCCAGGTTGAGAACCACTGCACTAATGTGTTATGACAATCAGTTTAGAAAACCCTACTCTAGACGGTACAAGGTACCATTAGGAATGAAAGCAACCTTTTTTTTATTATTATCCCAATCATATTATGAGAAAACAGTAGTCTTTGTATTGATTATGGGCACTGGAGTGATGGAAATTGTGGAGTAAACAGAAGCATGTATATATGTCCCAAATATATTCTTACCTGTATTTACATGCAAGACAATATATATAAAATAAAGTTCTTTTTATTAAATAACACACTTTGTGGATGAACTGAAAGTGTAACAATTTGTACCATGCTTTTTATGTGATAAATGTCAAACTCATTATGTGGAGGATATTGTATTATTTGACTCATTTTTTGTATAGCTGCTGCAGTCCTACTTGTATGTTTGTCCCAGTATCAAGTCAGCTTAACATAGCTGTGTAAACATATATTTAAGTAGTTGGACCTGGTAAACTGCCTTCTATCACATCTTAAAATATTTCTTTTTCTTGACAAGTGATTCACCTCATATCACCGAGCTCACATTTTATGTGATGGTTTGTACCACATGGTGGCAGTGTTCATACATAATGTACCATTCAAAACATCTCTCTACTTCATAATTTGGTGGGTAAAACTGAAACTCTTAAGAAACATTAAATGTGTCACAGTAAATATCAATAGAATTTGAAAACAGGCATCTTATAGCTGAACCAAAACAGAAAACTAGCTAAATGATGGGTGTGGACATTCTCAAAGTGACACATAAAAAAAAAAATCAACAATACAGTAGAGTCTCACTTATCCAACATAAACGGGCCAGCAGAACGTTGGATAAACAAATATGTTGGATAATAAGGAGGGATTAAGGAAAAGCCTATTAAACATCAAATTAGATTATGATTTTACAAATTAAGCACCAAAACATGTTATACAACAAATTTGGCAGAAAAAGTAGTTAAATACGAAATAATGCTATGTAGTAATTACTGTATTTACAAATTTAGCACCAAAATATCACCATTTATTGAAAACATTGACTACAAAAATGCATTGGATAATCCAGAACGTTTGATAAGCGAGTGTTGGATAAGTGAGACTCTACTGTATGTCTTTCAGCAAAGGCAGGTTTTTGTATTGGTATTTTAAAATCATTACATCAGAGATGTACTGTGTAAAACCCCTAATTAATGAATTATTCCTGGCTATGGTTCTTCCTCTCCTTATGTGTGTATGTGCAGTCATGTATATAATATTAGGAAGTGAAATAAATTTCAGATCCTGTACCCTGTTTTTAGTCAATAAATTACCTGCTGACCTGATAAAGGCAGCATTTTCACCCCTCTTCCCCCCCCTCTCTCTATGTGTGTGTGTGTGTGTGTGTGTATATATATATATATACACACACACACACACACACACACACATTATATATATATATATACACATACATACATTCATGTTATAATTTGGAGAGGGGACTATGCACTGGTTTTTTTAAAAATATATATATATATACATCATTAACAGGGTTCAATATTACACTAATGGAGAGGTGTTGTGAAATGACAACTCTGCATTAAGAGTGCGACCAGTGCATTGCTATGCAATGACGACAATTTGAACACTATACATGAAATTATAATTGAAGGTTGAATTTGTAACTGATTAAATCATTGTTATAACTGCGGAACCCATATTTGCAATTTCACTTCCCTGTGCCCAGGTAATATGGTCTGTCTTAGAATTTGTTATGACCTCTGGGCCATTTTTATGTTATGCTTCTCCTAGAAGTTACCAGTATTACAGAGTCTTGCTAGAAAGTTCCTCTCTAGGAATCACTTGAACAATCCAGTCTACCTTTGGTATGCTGGGACCCAAAGTCAAATAATTGAATGGCATTAAGTTGGATCTGTGATTTCAGGTACATATGGTATGGTCAGAAACACATCCCCCATGAATATGATGGAATGTTTGCTTTCAAATAATCACTAATATTAACTGTTGAAATCTGTATATGTTTTCTGAGATATCCTGTGTATCCAGTTGTTTTAAATTTAAACGTGAATGCTGTGATGAAACTAAAAAACTTTAAAAGCTAATATCTTCAATATGTCCCATGATTTAACTTTTGATTGTTTAAATATTCCAGGTGTAGTTTCATTAGTAGCTGTTCACCCTTCCACAGTAAATACTCTTGGAAAACAGCTCCTACCGAAAACATTTGGACAGTCTAATGTCAACATAGCACAACAAGTGGTAAGAAGCTTGTTAGAAAACTTAATGGTGCAAATTGTTCTATCTAATAATGTTTTTGACTCACAAATTATCTGTATAGAATAAAAAAATGTATAAGCAGGTTGGGAAGGCACAAATAATTGTTTTCATAAGATAATTAAGAGATCTAGCCCATGTTGTTATGGAAGAAAAAATAAAAGTAGATCCCTGACTCTTTTAAGATTACTTGTTTATTTCTTATTTCATCTATATATATAAAAGGATAAAGTTGCGGGCGCAGTGACTATAACAACAAAACTAAACATCCCAGAAATACAAAACTTGGCAACACAATGCAAAATCCTTGCCTCCCGGTTACAACAACACAACCACACCACAAAACCATAATCCGGACCCACAAAACTCACAACAACACTTCATGACTTTAACAACACAACTAAACGCCCCAGAAATACAAAACTTGGCAACACAATGCAAAAGCCTTGCCTCCCAGTTGTAACAACACAACCACACCACAAAACCACACAGGACCCACAAAACTCACAACAACGCATCGTGTCTATAACAACACAACTAAACGCCCCAGAAATACGAAACTTGGCAACACAACGCAAAAGCCTTCCCTCCAGGTTGTAACAACACAACCACACCACAAAACCACAATCCGGAGCCATAAAACTCACAACAACGCATCGTGACTATAACAACACAACTAAACGCCTGTCACGACCCAGGCTACAGAGCACCAATAACCATACGCAGAGGCCAGATTCTATCTAATATCTTTATTAAGGAAATATATAAAGTTAGTAAAAGCAAATGTAAAAGTTAGTCCAGAAGTAGACCTTTCAGGGAAGGTCAAAATTAGTCCAAAGAAACAATGTCCAATATGAAATATTAAGGTCCAAAGTTGTAATCCAATAACCGAAACACTCACTTTGCCAGGCAAAGTGAGGGGAGATGACAAGGTCCTTTAGTCCATGAACTTGAGCAAGGCTAGGAAATAACTTGATACTTGAAACAAGGCTTGAAACGTGGAACAAGGTAACGAGGAACAAGAACAAGGTCCGTGGAATAACTTGGTAAAATCCGTGAAACAAGGCAAGGTTTAGTCCTGGGAAACAAGGCAAGGTCCGTAGGTAAACAAAGGCTGGAAAGCAGGAGCGAAGGCAGGAAACAAGGACAAGGCTTGAGCAGGAACGAGGCTTGAACGGAGCGCGCTGTCCAGACACAACTCGCTCCGGAGGCTGACGAATTGACTCCGCAAAGTTACTCCGCGGGTAAAACACCTATATAGAGTCTAACTTTCCCGCCGAGAGCAGTTCTCTGGGAACCAGAAACGAAAGCTAATCTCTGAGACCAGATGTTTGCCTCCTTAAAGGTTCTCATGGAAAGCAGGCTTAATTGGCAAATTCTTAGCAATTATTCTCGCACTCCTGCGCGAGGCTGCTTCCAAACCTCTCTGTTGTTTACAAAACTCATGGCGAGAAAACACTGGAGATGTAGCCTCAGTATTTGTTTGACATACTTCTGGAACATAATCCTCTTGCAGGTGCAAGGTTCCCAGATCTGGCTGGGAAGAATCTGTCTGGGAAGAATCCAGTTCTGACTGGGAAGGTAAAAAACCCAAGTTTTCTTCTTCATCAGGCATCACAATGTCATGAGCAGGACTACAAGGCCCATGGGTCATCACAACGCCCCAGAAATACGAAACTTGGCACACAACTAAACGCCCCAGAAATATAAAACTTAACAACACAACGCAAAAGCCTTGCCTCCCGGTTGTAACAACACAACCACACCACAAAACTACAATCCGAACCCACAAAACTCACAACAATGCATCGTGACTATAACAACACAACTAAACGTCCCAGAAATAAGAAACTTGGCACACAACTAAACGCCCCAGAAATATAAAACTTGACAACACAACGCAAAAACCTTGCCTCCCGGTTGTAACAACACAACCACACCACAAAACCACAATCCGGACCCACAAAACTCACAACAATGCATCGTGACTATAACACAACTAAACGCCCCAGAAATACAAAATTTGACAACACAACGCAAAAGCCTTGCCTCCCGGTTGTAACAACACAACCACACCACAAAACCATAATCCGGACCCACAAAACTCACAACAACGCATCATGACTATAACAACACAACTAAACGCCCCAGAAATACGAAACTTGGCCACACAACACAAAAGCATTCCCTCCCGATTGTAACAACACAACCACACCACAAAACCACAATCCGGACCCACAAAACTCACAACAATGCATCGTGACTATAACAACACAACTAGACGCCCCAGAAATACAAAACTTGGCACACAACTAAACGACCCAGAAATACAAAACTTCGCAACACAACACAAAAGCCTTGCCTCTCAGTTGTAACAACACAACCACACCACAAAACCACAATCCAGACACACAAAACTCACAACAACGCATTGTGATTATAACAAATACAACATTTGACAACACAACTCATCCACCTCCCCAATCCCTACATTCACACTTGGCCTCCAAAAAAACAATTACAATAATAACAATGACAACAACAACAATAAGAATCTACACCATCACAGGCAAGAACCAGCCAGGCACTGAGGCTGAGAGGCCAGTCAGTGCTACACTGGGCCTCCAAAAAACAATACAGTAGCATCTAACTTATCCAGCCTTCATGACCACAACAACAACAACAATAATAAACACCTACACAGGCAAAAAAAAAAAAAAGACTATTGTACCACAATAAGATGTAAACCGCACTCAGCAAAATCAAACATCACGATTAACAACAAACCAAAGACAACAGGGATCTCAAGCAATTATCAATCAACACAAAAATTGAAGAAGGTAACAGACTTCAAATACTACTACTAATGTGAGTATAAAGAAGGGTGGAGGTCACAGCATAAATACAACCTAATGTAGACTGACCAACACTACCAGACTAAGCCACAGCAACGCGTGGCCGGGCACAGCTAGTATCATATAAGTCTGTATGTCTTGAAACAAACTGAATCTGTGTGTTGTGCTCAGCATGGTATAGAAAGACTTAAAGTTGTCATTAAAAATACACTCCAGAAGATTACAAAAAAAAATTAAACGTAATTTTTTTGCTATAAACTGAGTTACAAGGTTCCGAACTGTAAGGAATACCTGAACTATAGGGAACCTCCATAGATATATACAAAGCAAATTATTTTGTCTCTGTGAGTTCTCTCTAGTGTCAAGCAGGTATAAGGTACTAATTCCATAAAAAGAACTGAGAAAAGGAAACAAAGACCAGGAATTTCAGGCATGCAATTACTGTATTTTAACATGAAAGTGTTCCTCTTCTTTCCTATAAATTATCTAGGGACAGTAAATATGCAAACACTTTGACTTTAACATTTTATTCATCACAAAATATTCCTTAATCCACTTTTCAGTTGGTATGAGAATTTTATTTTAGCCAAAAGGAGAGACGGGTAATACATCTACATCATCATCATCATTGGAACTGGAGAAAATATCCCCCCTGGATCCAATTTTTCTGGCTATCCTATGGAAACTCACATTTCTAGTATTGTGTCTATACTACTGCTAGAGTTCAGGTTGAATTCAGAAAATCCTAATATGGACAGTGTGTGACTATAGTTTCATGGAAATGTAGACAGTATATGAATTGGCACTTGCAAATATTTTAGTTTTAAATAATGTAGTCAGAGTTAATTAAACGTTGTAGTCTTCTGCATTCTTCACTGGGCAAACCCCTTTTTATTACAGTGGGGCTTACTTTTGAGTAAGCATATTTAAGCTTATGCTACTTAGTTTTTGAGTTTCAATTGATGGGGATGCACTTAAAATGGCATCTTGCAATTCAAATTGGAGACTGTACATGCAGTTGATTTTGAAGGTGAAAGCAAGTATCCAGAACAACTGAAATCCCTATACATTTTCCAAAAGACATATTTGAAGAGAATTTATTACCTACTTGCCTGAAGAATTCTTAGGAGAAAATCCGAGAGGATCACTGCTTTGTGAAATTTCTTGGGCTTGTATCTACCCTATATATTCAAAAATAAGCTGAGTTTTTCAGCCCTTTTTATGAGCTGAAAAAGCCTCCACCGGCTTATAGTCGGCTCAAGGTCAAGCCGGCAGCGGAGCCCGGAGGCCTTTGCTTGCAATATATGATATATTGATCTCTCATCTTACCCTCCCTTATCAGTGTTTATTTTTCCAAAGCCTCCCTCGCTCTTAACCAAGGGAATGTTTTGAAAAGGGAAAGAAGCCCTTGCAGTCAGCAAGAAGAATATATATATACCCATTAATCTTATAAAAGCATTTTCCCATGAAATATTTGTTAATCTTTGCTACAGATATATATATAGGCATTTCCCCCTGCAAGCCTTTGCAATCCCTATGTACCTTTATATTTCTATCTATATACATTAATTTTATATATGAATTTCCCCCTCATATGTTTGCAAGTCTTTGCAAATCCTATATACATATAGATATATAGAGATTTCAGTGTACCTGTATATCTGTATCTATGTGTATACATTATTTTATATATGAATTTTCACCTCACATATTTGCAAGTCTTTGCAAATCCTATACAGATATAATTATCTATATAGAGAGAGATGTCTAGATAAATATATATGAATATGGATATATAGGTCTTGCAAATATTTCAAGGGAAACACACACACACATAGATTTCTAGATAGATATAAACAAATATATAGGGTTTGCAAATATTGCTGGAGGGAAATGCACATATATAGATGCACATATATAAAGAGAGGATTTGCAAATGTTTCAGGGGGAAATGCATATGTAAAATTAGTATACAGTATATAATTATAGATCTGTATCTAGATCTGCATTGTTTATGTAGGCATTGAATGTTTGTTATTATGTTGGAAGCTGGCTTGAGTCCCCATGAAGAGAGAGGGCAGGTACAAATGAGTTTTATTATTATTATTATTATTATTATTATTATTATTATTATTAAGTTATTTTTAATACCATATTATTTGGTTGACCCTACTTTTCCACTTGCAGAACTAGTTTACTGTTTTTCTTTGAAATACGGTAAATATTCAAAAACCTTTAATTTACTGATGCCTCATTATAATTTCATTGGGATCTCTTTTCATTTTGAAATTTACCAGAAGCTTCTGCATTTTCCACCCTCAGCTTATACTCGAGTCAATAAGTTTCCCCAGGTTTTTTTGTGGTAAAATTAAGTGCCTCGGCTTATATTAGGGTCGGTTTATACTCGAGTATATACGGTAATTATTTATTTACCCTGAACACTGCTATTTTCACAAGAATTGGAAAAATCAGCTTATTCTTACAGACTGATGCATCCTAATGCTCAGATCTGGGAAACTTTCAAAGGTAGTCTTTTTGGTTCTACAGAGGCCTGCAGTAGACGTGATGGGGGGGAAAGTTCTTGTGATCTTGGCTTTAAGATGTTTGAGGGAAGAAAGTAAAAGTATTTTCAGTTATGGCTGTGGGATATGAATTTTGCAGTATACCATATTAAGAAAGTGTACGGGGTTAACCAGAACTTGAGAATCATTATTATGTATTTTAATTGTAGGTTATCGGAACGCCTCAGAGACCTTCAGCCCCCAATGCTATTTTGGTAGGAAGTCCACACACACCCAACACACACTTTGTATCACAGAACCAGACTGCAGATTCTTCACCTTGGTCTTTGGGGTGAGTAAAATTCACTGTTTTAATGTTTATATGTTGTCGGTTTTAAATTGTAATTTGAACTATTTTTAGTGTTGTGAGTCGCTTTGAGTCTAAGAGAGGAAAGTGTGATATAAATTCTCATCAGATAGACAGAATGGTTTGGGAATATCTCAAAGTCTTGACCTTCTAATAATTGACATTTAATTTTTGTGTGAAATCTCTGCTTTAGTCACCACTGAAACATATTATATGGACTCTTAAGTTAGAGTTAATTTTCTCAAGTGAATATCTACTTCAAAAGGTAGATAAGGATGTATTTAAATATATTGCAAAGTACAAAGATTACCTGTACATATAATTGTTATATACAAGTAAGACATGTTTACTATTTGAAAGTATATGTATTTAATTTTGTGGATTTTCTAAGTTTATCATTCAGTATGTTGGGGCAAGATTTAAATATGCTAATCATTTTATCATATTCACCTAAAAAAGTGTAAAATTCTTACATTACAGATTTTTAACAAACAAAAACTAAATTTGATGTGTTGTTCTATGCTGAACCTTTCTAAATGTATTCGCTAAGTTCTCTATGGTTAGAGCAGGTTTCATTTATTATTACCTATTTTTAATATCCAGTTAACCCATACGATTCCAATGTATGTCCAAAATAGAATAAAATTATTTGTATGAAATGGCAACCATAACTGAATGCACCTTTTCCACATTAAGAAAAATCATAGATTATTTTATTTTAATCCAATGTTTCCTGCAAATGATTCAATGCGACAAGTGAATCACATTTTAACATACATTAGTTCCACAAATCATTTGACTCTTTTTACTGTCTACATATAGCTCATTGGGTTTGTTTTTATAGGAAGCGAAATAAAAAGGGAGAGAAGAATGGCAAGGGCTTGAGACACTTCTCCATGAAGGTTTGTGAGAAGGTTCAGAGAAAAGGAACTACCTCATATAATGAGGTAGCAGACGAATTAGTTGCAGAATTCAGTACTGCAGATGCTCACATCTCACCAAATGAATCGGTAAATATATTTATGTTTTGAATCTTTTCAATTTTCATAGTGCATGCACCATGAAAATTGTTTTTTCTAATTTTTGAAGTGCCCTAGTTTGCACCCAATATGCTTCCTATCTTTTAATACCCATTCTGTTCTGAATTTTGCAAGTTTTGGGATAGTCTGCTTACATGTATCCACATTGTCCAAATAAAGCATAATGTCCTATACTGTTAGCTTTTCTCCATTTCACTGTATTTTTTCAAAGAGAAATAATCCCAAACATTGGTACCTTTCTTCATGTGGGATTGGCCACATGCCTTTGGCCTTTCCACACCTTTTCAAGTTCAGTAATATCCTGTCTGAGGTACAGTAATCAAACTATACACAGTGTGTGTAACTGCACCAGGGAAAAAAGAGACAAGGTATTTCTAAACATAGCTCACCTTCTGTTTTCTCTCCAAAGACTGGGGTTCAAAGACTGGAGCAGCAGGTATACATATCTAATCGCTGCTAGCTCCATCCCCCATACAAGCCAGTGATTCGGCAGAAGCCAAATACCATAGGACAGAGTCAAAAACAACCACCACCACCCCGCCCTAAAAAACATTTTAAAGAAAAACAATTAATTATTAGTGAATACTGTCTCATATTCATTTTTATTTAAAGTTGTAAGACAATAAACCTTTAATTGTATTTAAATTAATATAATTACTAAGATGTTGAATATGATATTGACTATTCTCTTGATGATAGTCAGTGTCAGGGTTTATGATGTTTCTTTCGATCATTGATTATAATGCATTTACTAATTTGCTACTGAATTTTGAACTTTTTAAAATGTGTGTATTGTGTGATATACAAAAAAGGGTTTGGTGCCACACTAGTCACTTTGTCCACCTCTTTGGTTGTAATGTAGGTAGTATATTGTATGTGCTAAATGTGTTTGTCAAATCAATACAACACTTTGTCCACCTCTACTTTTTTTCCTCCAGCTTACTCATATTTTTCCAAGTAATTTTATTAATATATAAAGGCACAATGGTTTTTTTATCTTGGTTTTCATTATAGCTAGGTTTTTATACTGAAGTTATGTATTTGACTGACCCAAAAATATTCTAGAGTTTTGATCCTGATGATTTTCCTTTTTGAAATTATTTTATCCCTCTTCCATTCATTTTAGAGAAAGCGTTTATTTTGGAGTTGTTCACAGTTTTCCTGTTTGATAATAAAATTGCAGTCACTTTTCCCAGTGTGTTCTTCCACATTCACATTTTGTTTTAGGTTGGGGTGGTCAGTTGATTGAAGTTGAAGACTTTAGCAGGTTAGATCTTTGAAAGTATCTGCATCCTGGGATGTTGTGTGTTTTCCAGGCTGTATGGTCATATTCCAGAAGCATTCTCTCCTGACGTTTTGCCCACATCTGTGGCAGGCATCCTCAGAGGTTGTGAGCTACAGTATATTGAGAAAAAAAAACTAAGCAAGGAAGGTTTGTTTATCTGTGGAAGGTCCAGGGTGGGAGAAAGAACTCTTGTCTGTTGGAGGCCAGTGTGAATGTTGCAATTAATCATCTTGATTAGCATTAATGGCCTTGCCAGATTCATGTCCTAACTTCTTCCTGCCTGGAGGAATCTTTTGTTCAGAGGTGTTAGCTGCCCCTGATTGATTCATGTCTGTTTTCAGAGTGTTGTTCCTTATTTACTGTTTTGATTTTAGAGGTTTTTAATACTGGTAGCAAGATTTTGTTCATTTTCATGGTTTCCTCCTTTCTGTTGAAATTGTCCACATGCTTGTGGATTTCAGTGGCTTCTCTGTGTAGTCTGACATGGTGGTTGTTAGAGTGGTTGAGCATTTCTGTGTTCTCAAATAATATACTGTGTCCTCATTGGTTCATCAAGTGCTCTGCTATGGCTGACTTCTCTGGTTGAGTTAGTCTGCAGTGCCTTTCATGATCCTTGATTTGTGTTTGGGCAATGCTGTTTGGTGGTCCCTATGTAGGCTTGTCCACAACTGCATGGTATATGGTAGAGTCCTGCAGAGGTGAGAGCATCCCTCTTGTCCTTCGTTGAACGTAGCATTTGTTGGATTTTCTTAGTGGATCTGTAGACAGTTTGTAGGTTGTGTTTCTTCATCAGTTTTCCCTTGCGATCAGTGGTTCCCTTGATGTATGGTAAGAACACTTTTCCTCTGGGTGGATCTTTATCTTTACTCTCATGGCTTGTTCTTGGCCTTACAGCTCCTTTGATGTCTGTGTTGGAGTATCCATTGGCCTGTAGAGTCTATGGATACTCCATCCTCTTCTAGGAAAGAAAGAAAATTTCTCGCCAAAAGTAGGATAATTTTGCTGTCCTGCCCTGCACCCCACTGCGCCATTATAGGCCCAGGAAAGGCTATTCCCACCCCGCAAAAGCAAACTATTTACCCTATTGTTAAGCTTTTTGCATTATCTAGCTTCTTATTACCCACATATCTACTTGGTCATCTGCTTTGTAAGAGTAGAGCTTGAGTCCCTCTTGAACCTGTTACTTAATGTTCTCCTTAAATTTTCCAGCTAGCTGCCTGTTAAATTTGGTATTCACCATTCAGTCCTGTTGTATTGATTTACTGTGCATCACAAGCTCTCTGTCTCAATTAATTTGATAACTTTCCTCAAGCAGCAAAAAATACAGCCAATACAAGTAGCAGCTAGGAAAAGGAACGGAAAGAACACATAACTATAATTTCCCAAATATCAACCCCCAAGATATCAAGCTCCCTCCGTTAAAAAGTGAGAAAAGTATTTTGACATATCCTGTGCCATCAATCCTGTGCAACGTTCCCTTTTTCTGATCTGTCAATTTGTTCTAATTTATAAATAATTCTGAGTTAAGTTTGTAAGGGGGGGAAAGCCCTATTATAGTTAACCAGTTATGACATTACGTTGGTTGTATTCCTCCCACCACAGTTGCACTATTATGTTTCCAAATATTGAGTAAAGGGGGATCTAATACTCTTAATTCACTATATCTACAGCAGGCGTATGATCAGAAGAATATTAGACGCCGTGTATATGATGCCTTAAATGTCCTTATGGCCATGAATATTATTTCCAAGGAGAAGAAAGAAATAAAATGGATTGGCCTACCTACTAATTCAGCTCAGGAATGTCAGAATTTAGAGGTAAAATGCTGCACATATTTGTTATTTGAAATACATGTTGCTTAGTATTCTGGTTAGGTATTAGGATTTAGCAGTTTCTATCACTTCCAGGTTCTTCACTTGCCTTTACTTTAGCACTGAATTATTTTCATTTAGAGATCCAAGTTCAGTATGGTAGAGAAATGTCCCGACTTTCAACATTGTAATGTTTTCTAAAATAATTGTGGAATTGTATTGTTTCATAAAGACCCCAAGTAAAAAATGTAGATTTGAAAGAGTCCCGTAATTTTTCCATTTTCCTCAGGCAATATGAAGGCAGCACTGGTTGGAAAGGAGAGCCACTCTTATATAGCAAAAATCATTAGAAAAAATCACAAGTTTATTATAGTATAATGATAATGAATGGTAAAGTTCCATTTCAGTAACTATTGACAGTAAACAGATCCTTGAAATTCAGGGAAACAGGCAAATTCCATAAAGCATCCTTTGTAATATATGGTTTTGATATACGAGGGTTATCCAGAAAGTAGATTACGTTTGGGATTAAAAATGAATAAAGTATAGGAGAAAACATTTGCCATATGCAGTTGAAAGCCACACCCAAATACCACTTCTCAACATAGTCACCATTCAAATCTAGGCACTTATCATAGCGATGAATGAGTTTTGCAACTCCTTCCCCACAAAACTCTGCCGCTTGTGTCCTCAACCAGCCGGTCACCCCTTCCCACAGCTGTGCATCATCGCCAGCCATGCCCCCATTGTTGGAAACAAATAGTTGAGGACGCAAGCTGCTGAATAATTTGTATCTTTATATCTTTTAAATACTGGCCAAATAATAATATATAGCCTTTAATGTTCACATTTTTCAACTTCTGGAAATATTTTCTTTTATTCTGAGATCATTTTTGACAGGCTACCTGAGTGGATAATTTTTCTGTTTTTCTCACACAACAACTACAATAGCAAATAATATCTAGAATCTACTTCAGCATATCTGAAGTATTTAAAAATTATTTTGATATTTTAAAAATCTGAACAACTAGTTCTAATACGTAGTACAAACCACGTTTGAAGTTACCTCTCCATCAGAAATAGATGCTACTTGGCATTGATTTCTGGAACCCTGAGAAAAACCACTTTAGCCTCATAATAATGGTTTTGAAAGTTCTTTAGCTCTGTATAGAGCTTTCAGTTTATACTGTTACAAGTGTATTGTTAAAAGACATCAAATCCTTACAATGGTTCTCAAACTTGTTCTGTTCCTCTTTAATGAGGTTTTATTGTTTGTTAAGGTGGAGAGACAAAGAAGACTTGAAAGAATAAAGCAAAAACAATCACAACTTCAAGAACTAATTCTTCAGGTATTACCAAAGAATACTACCTGCTTTGGCAAATCAGTTTGTATTGTTATATCAGTTTCCGTCAAAGTTCCAATTCTCAGCCAGCAGAGAGGGAGCCATCCATACATTGTTTAACTTCTGTCAACACTAAGGTGAGGCAAGGGATTACGTGTTGTGGGGATGTAATTCATGTTGGGCCCTTGGGTCCTCCTCAGTTCTTTCATCTTATGTATATCATGGATATACATAGGTCATATACTCCACTCCTCCTCCTTTCTTTTGCTAATGTTCTTCCACCCCACCCCCACCCCTTCACCTAAAAAAGAAGCCCTTACTTCATTAGCTCCTTTGGGTAGTAATAGTTTTAGATCTTGCTTCTTTATTCCCCCTACCTTCACATCCCTCCTCCTTTGTGCCACATTCTATTTTGTGATGAATGTGGGCATGGAAAAGCTAAAACCAAATCCAAAGTCATTTGCTCAGCCCCCAAGCATATCCAAATATCAAAATACTGACTTCTCAGTGGAGTTTTGAAAATGCTTACCTCATGGCCAGGCATGTAGCTTGGGGGGGGGGGGCCTTGAGGGGCTTCAGTCCGCCCCCCCCCCCCCAATTCTCAGGGTGGTCCGCGAGAAGGCCTTATATTTATTATTTAAACTGTTATGTTTATTCATATCATGATCTGATCATCATGCTCAATATATCCCATATGTATGGGGGTATTGGGATAATGATACAAAAGGTTTGCTAGGGTAGATCCCCTCTCACTTGGACTCAGCCCCCTCCGAATCAAAATTCTGGCTACGGGCCTGCTCATGGCTATAGCTGCCTCCTCTGGAGTTGCTGCTGTGGTTGGGTGGTTGAGTTAACAGAAGGCTATGTTAGCCTTTAATATACTCATGTTCCTCCTACTTCAAAGAGGTTACCTCAAGATTTTGTTAATTGCTCTAGAATGTACTTCAGCTCCAGCTACTACTGTTGAACAATCAGAATAAAAATAAAAGAAGAGACTGAGATAATTACTTTTCCGAATGGGCTCTAGGTACAGTTACCAATAATTTGTGATACCCAAGACCTATATATAAAGTCCCTATACATGATCTTTCTTAAAATCTCGTTCCCATGCATGGATGGCTCCTCTGCTGACTGAGAATGGCACATTGGAGAATTTACCATGAAGATTCATTTTAGCCACAGAGGAGAAACCATCTGACCCACCCTAGGGTGGCAATACCATTTTTTCCTTTCTCTGCAGATTTTCTTTGCCTCACTTTCCTTTTCTTTTGGCTTTGGAATGAACTGAATAGGAGCCAGAGATCCCACAGGAAGTACTTTTTAAAAAACACATGATCCCTTGCCTTTCTTAGGCGGCGATAGGAATCAACGTGTGGATACCTGGCTCCTCCTTGACCGTAATGGTCCTATACAGTAAGTTCTCCAGTGTTCCAGTTTTAACAGTGAGGCATAGTATGGTTTTAATTATTGGTTAGTTATTGGCATCCAATATTAGTTGTATTATCTGATGCAATTTTTATCATATGTTATTCAACATTCTTATTGTTAACTACCTTTATGAAAGTTTGCCCTAAAATGCTGTGCTAGAAATAATACAGTGATCATCTGTAACAACCTCAAAGACATTTTTGACATTCTTCAAGTCACATTTTGCAAGTGTTTCAGCGATGGTACTTTCAGACTCATTACCTGGATTTTGCAAAAGGCAGGGGAATAGGATGTTGAGACTATATTTGCAATTCTGCACTGGTCCAGGAAGCAAAAGTTTTCTTTTCAGAATTCCCTTGCCTCTGCTATTGTATTGGTGCCATTTTCTTGTCCTTGGAAAGTATCCCACCCTTTCATCATTAAAGAACAGTGTCATCTATGGTTCTTTTCTCCCTTAATCTGCAGACTATAATCCTGAAAGTGGAAAATTGATTTTAGAAAATTCTTTCTCTTTAATTCATTCTAATTGTAAATGCTGTTTTCTAAAAACAGTCTTCAACAATACAGGGTGTGTATAGTTCTGAGAGTACTCAAATGTCCGTGATTTTTTAACACACAAAGGCAATTGTTTCTTTATTCTTAAAAAGATAAATAAAATGGAAACATGTATTTTCATCCCTTGACAGCAAATTGCCTTTAAAAATCTTGTTCAGCGAAATCGTCAAGCAGAACAGCAAGCAAACAGACCACCAGCTTCTAATTCTGTCATTCACTTGCCCTTCATCATTGTGAACACCAGCAAGAAGACTGTGATTGACTGCAGTATTTCTAATGACAAGTAGGTTTTGGTAGGAGAAGTGTATGAAAAAATATAAGTTGTTCACCAGAAAAGAAATTTATATATGATGCACAGTATGGGATCTGTTTGAAAAGAGGGTCTGAAATTCTTAATATTGATCAAGTTTGAAATGTAGGTTTTTACCAAAATTTGATTTATTACCAATGGATTCCTTGATGGTGGATTGTGCAAACAGAAAACAATGGAACAGTGGAAGTATGATATATCACACACTAGATACAGTACTGTGGTATATAAATTTGGCAATTCTGGGTAGTAACAATCCAAGTTAAGACTAGGTGAGAAATACTGTTTGTTACCTTTTGAAAGGTTTGTTCCGGTTGCTTTAGACCCTGAATGTTTGTAGATAAAATACTTGAGTCGCAGGTTTTGTTGCCACATGAGACTTGGTCTCCTTGGAAGTTCTTAATCTTGCCCACTCCCAGTCTCTCACTTGGGGTGCCACTTTCCTCAGATCTAGACTACTACAACTCCTGTAGAATGGATGAAACAATAAATTAGATTTTACCTGGATTTAATGTATTACTTCATAATATTATCTCTTTGTTCCCCACACAATCCAATAATAATAAATAATAAAAGCAAATAACGTTAGTGTGTCACCAATGTTTAGGAGTACTGTAAGGACAAATGTTCACATTCATTCATTTTGTATTGCAGTAAAATTTAGACCCCAGTGCCACTAGTTTAAGTAGCAAATTTTAGACTGCTGTAGAAATGTTTCTCTCACTCCCCATGGCACACACTGTTTTCACAGCATTGAGTCCTGATCCAATGGGCTGTAATTAGAACAGCAGAAGTGGATCTTTCCGTTTGGCAAGTGACAGAGTTACAATATAACATCTTATATAACACCTTATCACAACATAAATGTAGCAGCTAAATGATGACTGGGATTTATGCAATGTTCAATATGTTTTTATGATGTTTACATATATAAAGTTTTAATGGTTTTAATTTGTATTTATATGTTTGCTGATTTTAGTTAATTGTATCATGTATTGATTTTGTATGTATATTGTGGCATTGAATTTTGCCAGTTTGTAAGCTGCTCCGAGTCCCCCTTGGGGTGATAGAGTGTGGGATAGAAGTATAGTAAATAAATAAATACATTCTGCTCCTCAAAACATTATGCAGCCTATCCTTAAAACACTGCAGTGTATAGCAGTACTATATATGCTGAAAGAATTCAGAACTTAGTATTACTTAATCCAGAACACTGGAAGTGTGTGGTTGCTAATAATGTTCATTGCGTTAAAAAAACCCTCTTATTTTAATAGAGGATATGCTGGATGCAAATGTTTGTGAAAAATATGTGCATGGTTTATTGACTGATTTGCATTCACTGTCTGCAGGTTTGAGTATCTGTTTAATTTTGACAATGCATTTGAAATACATGATGATATAGAAGTATTAAAGCGCATGGGAATGGCTTTTGGACTGGAATCTGGCAGTTGCTCAGCAGAGGACCTAAAAAATGCAAGGAGCTTGGTTCCCAAAGCTCTTGAACCGTATGTGACAGGTAGGATTTTGTAAAATATGTATAAGTCTAGAAAGTCAACAAATCTAGACAAAACCCCTGGATCGACTTATCCACGGATCAATGCAGACAGTACACCTTAACTCTTACCCCCCCCCCCCCAAAAAAAGAAGAAAGAACCACTCCCTTCTCTGAGTAGAGTAACAAAAGGCAAAGGCTTAGTCCCAGGAGAAACCAAAAGAAGCATTGACATTCTTCCTCCATTATGGTACAATTTCTACCTTTTTTGAATACTTTCATAATTAGAAGCCTGGGTGGAGGAATGGTGGTGGCAGCGGTTAGAGGTGACTGGCTTATTTTGGCGTGTCCCTTTCTCCATAGAATGACCCTCGACTTACCAAAATCCATAATTTTGACTCCAAGATCTGCCCTTGAATTACACATGAGGTCAACTTATACATGAGTATAAGCAGTTAGAAGATGGATTTGCAAGGCAGCAGATTACAGGAGCTGTCTTCATAGACCTGTCAGCAGCTTATGACACTGTAAACACTGTCAGCAGCTTATGACGCTGCCTTCTCCTGAGAAAAACTTATAATATCACAAAGGACTAGCACCTCACCTGCTTCATAGGAAATCTGCTACAAAACAGGAGCTTTTTTTTGTTGAATTCCAGGGTCAGATAAGCAGATGGCAAAAACAAGAACGGCCTCCCTCAGGGGAGCATGCTTACTCCATCAATGTTTAACATTTACACAAATGACCAGCCACTGCCAGAAGGGACAGAGAGTTTCATCTATGCTGACAATCAGGCCATCACCGCCCAAGCAGGGAGCTTTGAAATGGTTGAACAGAAGCTCTCTGAAGCTTTAGGTGCTCTTACTGCCTATTACAGGGAAACCAGCTGATCCCTAATCCATCTAAAACACAGACTTGTGCTTTCCACCTTAAGAATAGACAAGCATCTCGAGCTTTGAGGATTACCTGGGAAGGAATCCCACTGAAGCATTGCAGCACACCAAAATACTTGGGAGTTACCCTGGACCGTGCTCTGACTTACAAGAAGCACTGCTGTACTATCAAGCAAAAAGTGGGCGTTAGAAATAACATCGTACAAAAGCTGACTGGCACAACCTGGGGATCACAACCTGACACAGCAAAGACATCTGCCCTTGCACTTTGCTACTCTGCTACTGAATACGCATGCCCAGTGTGGAATACATCTCACCACGTTAAAACAGTGGATGTGGCTCTTAATGAGACATGCCGCATTATCACTGGATGTCTATGTCCTACACCACTGGAGAAATTATACTGCTTAGCCAGCATTGCACCACCTGACATCCGCTGGGAAGTAGCAGCCAATAATGAAAGGACCAAGGCATTGACCTCTCCGGCCCATCCCCTGTTTGGATATCAGCCAGCACACCAACACCTTAAATCAAGAAATAGCTTTCTAAGAACTACAGAGATACATGCAGGAACACCTCAGCAAGCGAAAGTCAAAAAGTGGCAGGCTAAAACCCGGAACCTTAATCAGTGGCTGACGCCGGATGAGAGATCCCCTGGGCACACAGAAGATTGGGCAACTTGGAAGATGTTGAACAGACTGCACTCTGGCACCACAAGATGCAGAGCCAACCTTAAGAAATGGGGTTACAAAGTGGAGTCTGCAACATGCAACTGTGGAGAAGAGCAAACTACAGACCACCTACTGCAATGCATTCTGAGCCCTGCTACATGCACAATGGAGGAACTTCTAATAGCAACACCAGAGACACTCCAAGTGGCCAGCTACTGGGCAAAAGACATTTAGTATTAATGGCAAGCTTTTAAAAAATATATATATATTTGCAAATCCATTACAACTTGTACCCTCATTCGCTTCTGACACGAGTAATAAATAAATATGGTACTTTTATATTTTAATGGTGAATTGAGGGACAGGCAAACTGCTGTCAATATAACAGCAGTATATAATTTTATATTTATAACTGGCTTTGCCCGGCCACGCGTTGCTGTGGCTTATGGGAATCATTTGTTGTCCAGGTGGAATAGCAGTGAATAACTTTGCAGCCTCAAAGCCTGGCCGTTTTCTGGAGTAGCTGGAGTAGCACCCTCAATCAAAGAGCCGCTTTGAAGCCTGGCTCCTTCCTTTGTAGGGGAATTCTTATTTGGCCAGATGGAATTGCACTGAATAGTCTTGCAGCTCAAAAGCCTGGCCGCTTTCTACATAGGGCATCCTTTCTAGGCCTGGTTGTATGGGACAGAGTAGCCTCGTGGCTTCAGAGTTTGGGAGTTTAGGGGAAATCTTGGTTGGCCAGGTTGAATAGCAATTAATAGTCTCAGTGTGGCAGATATGAATGCTGCAATTAGCCGCCTTGATTAGCATTTAATGGCCTTGCAGCTTCAAAGCCTGGTTGCTTCCTTCTTGGGAGAATCCTTTGTTGGGAAGTGTTAGCTGGCCCCGATGGTTTCCTTTCTGGAATTCCCAATTTCCCTGCTTTCAGAGTGTTGGTCTTTATTTACTGTCCTGGTTTTAGAGATTATATTGTTCTGTATTATTATACCACAGTAAATATTTCATATTACAGTAGAGTCTCACTTATCCAACATTCACTTATCCAATGTTCTGGATTATCCAAAGCAGTTGGCCTTTTAGTAGTCAGTGTTTTTGTAGTCAATGTTTTAAATACATTGTGATGTTTTTGTGCTAAATTCATAAATACAGTAATTACTACATAGCATTACCGTGCATTGAACTACTTTTTCTGTCAAATATGTTGTATAACATGATGTCTTGGTGCTTAATTTGTAAAATAACGTAATTTGATGTTCAATAGACTTTTACTTAATCCCTTCTTATTATCCAACATATTCGCTTATCCAACGTTCTGCCGGGGTGTTTATGTTGGATAAGTGAGACTCTACTGTATATTTATAATCTTATATTATCTGCTTAGAACTGGATTATATGAGGCTCCTTATACACAGCTGTATAAAATGCACACTGAAGTGGATTATATGGCAGTGTGGACTCAAAATAATCCAGTTCAAAGCAGATAATATAAGATTATAAATGGGTAATATAGCTGTGTGGAAGGGCCTTGAATCTACACTGCCATATAATCCAGTTCAAATAAGACAATCTGTATTTTATAGGCAGTGTGGAAGAGGCCCTGGGCGCCATTAAATGGCTGAGTGGGTTTCTAGGAGACAAACTGGGTGGAGCTTAGCCTTCTAACTAGCAGCAATGGGAAAGAAACAGTTATTCCTCACCCTCTAATTAGGACTTTATTTTTATTGTTTTTAAATGTAAAAACACAGTTCGGATGACCATGTCTTTTGTGGCCAAATTTGGTGTGTTTTGGTTGTGTACTTTTGTTGTTTAAGTTAAGGGAAAAACTATGAGAACATTTTATATAGATAGATAGATGGCACTACACAGTGAATCAATCTATAAACCATAATTCTTTTAAATATTATCAATAGTGGAATTATGATTCCAATGGATTTTTTAATATAAAGATATTATTCTTTATTCTTATAGAACAAAAAGATGTAGTTTTCATTATCACCCCAAACTGCTGCAGGATTTATTAAAATGTAGTGGGATAATTATAAGAATAGTTTCATATTTTACTTTGATTTTAATATTTCTATTTTGCTAATTGTTTCGCAATTCCAAAATTGTTAAGTGATGTTTTGTTTATTGTCTAATATATTTTATTAAATATCTTTTAAGATTAAATTTATATTAGAGAAAGAATGAATTTTCAAAATACTTTTTGTTTTCCAGAAATGGCTCAGGGATCAATCAGCAGTGTGTATGTCTCATCCTCATCAGGTTCAGCTTCAAATGGGACAAGATTTTCAAACAGGTTAGATGGGATTCGGTTTTATGTTTACTTCTCATCCAGTCAGGTGACAAGCTTCAACTGAGTGCCTTGCTTTGAGTATTTTCTGAGATTTCCAATATACCCCAGGATATTTTTTTAAAATTAAAACAGCCCACAGGTCCATTTATGAATTTATCAGGAGTTTTCCACAATACCCAAACACCAAGAATGGGGAAACACATGTTATGAGGTAGAACATTGGTTATTAATATCTGCAAGCCCCTCTTGTTTGCTTTTATAAGTTTATATTTTAAAAAACAAGCAACACTATGTAGAATACCTACTTTACTTGGGTAATAAAAATTAGAATTATTTTGTCTTCTGAAGTTTGCTGCTGATAAGGTGTCTTTTTTCTTTTAATCTAGTGCAGTGGTTCCCAACCTTTGGGCCTCCTGGTGTTTTGGACTTCAACTCCCAGAAATCCCAAACAGCTTACTAGCTGTTAGGAATTGTGGGAGCTGAAGTCCAAAACACCTGGAGGTCCAAAGGTTGGGAACCATTGATCTAGTGCTACCAGCATTTATTTATTTATTTATTTATTTATTTATTTATTTATTTATTTATTGAGCGGTGCATAAATAAGTATAAAACTGATACAAATAGAAGAAACACGAGTGGTTAAATAATTTTTTACCAAAACGGGCAACAGCGACCACATTTTCTGTAGCTTTAAACATTTCTTCCTCTGTACATGAGGCAGGACATTGTGGACCAGCTTACAGAGTTGTTTGTTCTGCTCCACAGTCGCACAAGGTGGAGGATTCTTCTAGGTAGTGCCATTTTACCTGGTTATCTTTTGATCTACCCACTCCATTTCTGAGTCTGTTCCGAGACTTCCAAGTTGCCCATTCATGGTTTGCCTCTGGAGGCAGACCCTCGTGGGGGTCATCCATTTGGGATTTCCTGGTTTAGCTGCCCAGAGGGTTACTTTTGCTGTTGCTTGAGGAACATTAAGACAAGTGGTGGTTCTTATAAAGCTTTTCCTTGATTTTGTCTTCTGAGGTTTGCTACCAGTATGATGTTAATTATGTACAGTGTGGAATTGACAGCTCGCAGGAGGTTCACAATTTAATCAAGCATTGGAGAGTGTGTAGCTTTACAGTTATGGCTTGATAGCAATGCCCTGCAGCCTTGTACGGCTTTTAAAATTTTTATTTTTTTATTTATTGCATTTATATACCACTTTTCTCACCTTGGGAGGGAGAGGGGGAGTCAACGCGGTTCACATAATCAATGGCAAAATTCAAAGCCTCACATATATAAGCATCAAATATCAAAGCAACAACATATTATAATAGAATAAAACAATTAAAACTATAAAACTGTGACAACAATCACAGACACAAAATAAAACATTTAGGCCTTGCAACAATCCCAAGTGTCTCTATATTTTTGTCATTCATTGAGTGCCTGCTTGAATATCCAGATCTTGAGTTGTTTCCTAAACACTAGGAGGGAGAGGGCCAATCTTATCTCACTGGGGAGGGAGTTCCCTAGTGAGATCTTGACTGCTTACAACATATCTTAAAATCATTTAGCTATATGGGAAATTTTTAACTTTATATACACATTTACACACACAAACACTCAGGCATATGCAAGTGATCCTTTAAGGTGCATTCCTCTTTTCCCAATTCACTGTGGTTTTTACCTAATCTTTGCTACATCAATACTTGAAAAACCACCCTGTAATTTTAGAAATAACAGGTGAATGAGAAAAGATGAATGCTATCAGGATTAGTCTCATTCTGATACAGCTTGTTGTTCTTCTGTTGAACCCAAAAAGGAATAGTAGTTAGGTACTCTTTGTTAACAGTTTTGCTAGGGAGATGAGCCCAGATCATTTGTTCCCTTGTTCCATTTGCTATTTTGCAGGACTTCACAGTTTATCACAGTTTGTGGTACATGGTAGACCTGCAGAAGTTCAATGTATCAAGGGTTTTTATTTTCATCAAGTCACTTCAGTGTATGGCAATTCTATGAATGAGAGACCTATCATCAGTAGTCCCGTGAAGGCCCTGCAGACTCGGCCATGCCTTCCTTGATTTAGTTTATCCATGTGCTCTTTCTCTTTTCATACTGCCTTTCATTTTATCATGTGTTAATCAATTTTTCTAATGACTCATGACATCATTAGAAAAGAAGATAATAGTAAGTAAAGCTGAAGTTACCATCAAGGGTAGTAATGTAAAAGTCTTGACTAACTCTACATTCATTCATGTTTCAGTGACTACTCAAATGGAGGAGATGGAATGTTGGCCACAAGTTCCAATGGATCTCAGTATAGCGGCTCCAGAGTAGAGACGCCAGTGTCTTATGTTGGGGATGATGATGATGACGACGATGACGATTTTAATGAAAATGATGATGATGACTGATAATTTTTGCCTGTAGACTTTTTTAAATGTTAAAGTTCAGCAAGCTTCAGGAATATATTCTAGGAAGAGAATTGTCACAAAAAAAAAAATACGCCATCAAGGAGAATACTGGTAAGAGTCCTGAATTTAGAAGTTGCACCTCCAATAAAGTAAAACGAATTGTTTGTTTTCTATGTAGATTTTTTTTACATGTGGTGAGGATGTGTGTGTTGATACCAGTGTGTTAATGCAGAACTTTTATTTACTCTTGCTTAGGATTTTTAACTTGAAGGAAAAATGCATTTTGCCCCTAAGTGTTGTTGCTAAGTTCGAATATGTAGCCACATCTAATGGAAAATAAAATCTGTCCACCTGTCAACAATGCATACATGGAATTGAATTTTATTTAGAGTGCACTTAGGTGATATTTCATACTGAAGCATAGCAAACAGTTATATTTTGCTGATCATGCAAAATCCAAAGAAACAAACAAAATAGCCTCTTTTTAAATGCTAGTTTGCAGAAAATGTGTGAATTTGTCCCCCTTTTTAAAATTATACTGATCATTGTTATCCCATCAAATTTATATATTGTGTTTGCTGAATGTTAGGACATATGAATTTCAATTTTTGGCAAATATTTACTGCCAAGTTGGCGCAGCTGTGTAAATGTCTTGAAGGTTTGGAATGAGTTTGCTTATGAGGAAAATTTGCCTGATTTCTTACAGGTGGATTTTGAAAACAATTTGTTATATAGTTGTTTACATACCTATAAGTCTATCATATAAAAGACATGTACTGAAACAAATGTTTATATTTGTTTCTTAAGCATCTTCCAGTAATCTATTATAAAGTTGAAATTAAATATAGAGAATGTTTTATGTTTAACTCAAAATTTGTCAATCACTTTTAATACTTCCTTTTTTATAAAGAAATTTCAGGGCAGGTGGTAGTCTTTTTAAATTTATTCACAAAGAATTAACTGCACAAATACTGTCAGCTGCCTGTTCTAAGACAGTAGTCTTTTTATTGAAACACAAATAAACTTTTCTGTAATATTTTATGGAATATAAGCAGTTTGTTTTACTTGTTTAATTGTGGCACTATTAGTTTTATTAATAAAAACGCGCGTGGGCATTTTTTGACAAGTTCTTTGTTTCTCTAATCAAAATTGCTTTCACTTCTGCTTTGTTGAGTTTGATCTTGTCAAGACTCTTCATTTTGGAAGAGTTCTTGAAATTGGTGGTAAGTACATAGATACGTATATTCATATTTAAATTATGAGAGTCAACTGGAACAAATATCATTGGGTTAGCTCCTCCTTGGCTCCAAAAAGCAAGGTAAAAACTCGGATTTCCCTTTCTATCCCGGGAGAAGGAAATCCTTTTCCATTGGATACTTGTACCTTTACAAAGAGAGCAATGACTCTGCTTGCTCAAGAATTTGCCATTTTGCTTTTGTGCTTGTTTGTTTACTTTAATTTTATCTTATAATTTGCCCTTGTCCTTGTTCCTCTTAATCCCTCTCCATGCTCTCTAAACTATTGGACAATTAAGGGATTAGAGTGTTGGGTGTAGGGGAGGATTTTGTTATTTTATGTACCTATCCATATGACCTATGGATAAGTCAAGGGCTATACTACGGACGTGAGGAGGAGCAATACTGCTGCCTCAGGAGGCCAGCCAGCCCTGGCTATAATTGCCATTTCCCTACCTAGGCATTCTGAAGTTGCACTATAGTAGGGGTTGGTGCTTCTTTCCCCATTCTACCCAGACAAGGGGATGCTTCCTTTTTTGATGAAGAGTTAAGGTACAGTACTCACATTGCTCAGAAGATATGTCAACCCAGTTTTTGGGGTAGATTTTTTAAGTATAATTTCTAGACTTATACATGAGTATATAGGGTACTTAATGTTGGGTGATGTTTTTGGCTGTAAAATCCGGTGCAACCCTGTTGAAAGGAAGGAGCTGAAAGCAAGAAGGTAGGCCAAAGAGAAAACAAGCTGCTCCTGTTTACAGAGAATATTTCTAAGGACACAGAACAGGATATGCTTTCTACACTGCTTTGCAGAAATATTTATCATCCTTTCCAGAATTTGTTGTGTTTCAATCTGGATTTATAATAAATGAACTTGTAAACAGTTGATGAGCACAATATACTCTGTATGTGAAAGCGCAAAATATTTTTGTTGTGATACAAATGTTAAACAAACAAAAACAAACTGATATTCATAAATATTCACACCAAAATCAACACTCGATAGAAGTACATTGGGTGATAATTACAGCTGTAAGTCTTCTTGGGCAAGTCTGTCAGCTTTGTGCCATTTATGTCCTTTTGTGATGACAAAATTGTCCCAACTCGATCAGATTAGTTGAGAACCATTGGTAAAGAGCAGTGTTCAGGTATTTTTTGCAGATTGTCAGTCAGAATGAGATAGTGGGGGCTGTGATGGAGTCATTCTAAAAACATTCATTGGACTGTTTAGGGTCCTTGAACTTTCACCATCCAAGTTGTGTATGATCCTGACCAGTTTTCCAGTCTCTGCTGAGAAGTATCCCCAAAACACATATTGCATTCAGTTTTGGTCTCATCAGATTGGAGAACATTTTCTTACATGTTAGCTGTGCCCCCCTCGTGCCTTTTTGTAAACTCCAAACTGGCTTGGGTGCAATCAGCCCTTCATATTCATAGATTCCTCATCCGTGGATTCTACCCTCCATGGCTTGAAAATATTTTTTATTTTTTTCCAAATATTTCCCACTTTATATAATGGATGCCATTTTGTATAATGGGACTTGAACATCCATCGAATTCATTGTCCATGGGGGTTTTTGGAACCACCAATGGATACCATGGGCTCACTGTGTCTTTCTTTTGACAACTGTTTTCTACTCACTACTATCTGAGATAGGGATTCCTCCACATCCTTCAGAGTTATCATTGGCCTTTTAGTTTCTTTTCTCAGGCAGAGTCCTTATTGAGCCATGTTTTCTGTTTTATAATGAATTAATGTTCTAGAGATGGTTCATTACTGGATTATTTTTCAAACATCATAACCATGGTTAGTACTTGCACAAATATTTCCTGCATCCATTTTGATAGCTCCTTGATCTTGGTTATGCTGTTTGTTTAGATATGCTGTGTTGCGAACTTGGGCCTTCAGAAGCAAGGGTATTTAATGTGACACTGGAATTTCCCATAAGCAGACACTTTTCCATAATTCATATGACTTCTGGGCAGTGAGTTGCACTAGAGTTCATTTAGGACCATCAGCAAAGGGAGTAAATACTTACACAGTCAAGAAGTGCCTTGTTTGTTTTTATGTACTTAACATTTGGACCACAATAAAAATATTTTCTGCTTTCCAAGTGTATAGTATATTATGAAGATCACATGAGAACAAAACGTGGAAAATATGAAAAAATCGGGTTGAACAATTATACAATTCCACAAGTTAGAATTACAGTGTTTCCTTGTTATCCACCATGGTTTGGTTCCAATCCCCCCCCCCCCCCAAGATACCAAAATCTGTTGTTGTTCAAGTCCCCATTATATACAGTGGCATTGTAAAATGGAATCCCTTATATAAAATGGCAAAATCGGGATTTGGGAGGTGGGGAATATTTTCAAGCCATGGTTTATTGGACTCTGGATTCAGAATCTGTTGATGCAGAGGGATGACTACAGAATTGCTAAGTATACATCAGGCTAGATAACTTCTTTTCCCTTCTGTTCTTCTATTGGCTTTAAATGAAAAATGGGAAGTGCTCTGGTCATAAGAGAATAGGCCCAGTTGTCCTCAATGTGCTGCTCTGCAATTAACCTCCACAACTTGCATGTTAAGTCCTCAGAAGACATTTTAGGGGAACTGGAAATGATATTAGTTGCTTTCTGTAAGATGTTATTAAACAAAATATTTCAATTGTACTTGCTGCTGAAACAACATTCTGCATGTTGGGAGGAGAAAGCTTATTCAGACAGAACAGAGGACTTGAAATTTGACTCTTCCTTCCTAAGCATAGGAGCTGAATCTGTTGGATTCACTTCTCACTTCATGGTAAGTACACTGTGTTCTAGATCCTTAGGGGAATCACAAAAATGTATTAGGAAATAAATAATTTTAATGAAACTACTGAAGGAGCTGTAGTATTATACAAATTTGAATTCCCTTCATTAGTAATTTTAAAGTGGATTGTTGATCTTTCCCAACAACTTCAACCATCAATATTAGTCTGGGTCAGCTAACTTTCTGGGTCAGCTAACTTTCTGAAGTTTTTTTTTTTTACAGCATCTGAAGGATTGAAATGACTAAGTAATGTAAGTCTCCTCTTACAGGGATGAATGTGCTCTCCACGTTTATATGGTAATCATTTTATCAGTGGTTTTTATTTAGAACATCTCTATAGCTTGAGGCAGTTTACAAAAAATAATCACAATTTAAAAGCCCAACTATTTCAGTGTAATAAGATATTAAAATAATCAGGTGCTGCAAAAGAATGTACTGTATTTTTAAAAATAGTATAAATAAAGTACTAAAAATGCCTGAGTGTTTCAACTTGTTAAGGTAGTTTAGTTTTATTCCTGCAGCATAGATGTAATGGGCATGATTGTTTACCAAAGGAAAAACAGGCAAATGTGGCACATGTAAATACATCTCTCACTTGGAGTTTGTGCAGATGAGCCTTCCACTGAGGACAATCTATTACAGTCTGTACTTGGTCTATGTGTACTTTATTAGAATTTTTATTCATGCAATTTTGTGGAAGCATGTTTTAAGTATGAAAGATTCCAGCATGTTTCAGTTTTCTTAAGGTGCTTTAAAACTTGGTTGCCCATCACTATTGCAATATCATCTTTAAAAGTATACAAAGTAGGTACTATGCAACTGATGCGTGGAATGTCCTTATATTTTGAATTCAAAAATCACATATTACAAGCTCAAGGGTGGCTACTCCCTTACAAATAGTAGATTACATGTAACCAACTTACTACAGGTTGAGCATCTCTTATCAAGAATTCCAAAATTATCCGCATGGGGACTAAAATGGTGACACCTTTGCTTTTTTTTGTGGCTTGCTGTTTCATGCACAATTATTTAAAATATTGTGCAAAAAGTTACCTTCAGGCTGAGTATTAAGATGTGTATGAAACATAAATTTGATATATTTAGGCTTGGGTCCCATCTCCAAGATATCTCATTATGTATGTATATGCCAATAAGGGTATTCAAAAATCCCAACATTTTTGGATAAGGGAGACTCAGCCTGGGTTTTTTGCACTCTGTATGGTTTTATATTAAGTGATTTAAGTACCTCTGATGAAATCATGTCATTATTGAGTTACGCTCAGTAAACCTAGTGTTCTGTTGAGTGTCTGGAAGTAGGCAACTTGTGTAATAAAGCACAGTTCTAAAATAGACGTTGAAAGTAAACTATACAATTGAACAGTATCATCAAGGAAGTTTGTTATTTTCATTCCCCTCAAAGCACACAGATATATTGTATTAAACTATGGATACTTCAAAGAGAAATTGATACAAATAAATACAAAGTTACATGATACATAAATATTGTGTTGTCCAGTGTTCTTAACTCTTGAGTTAATCAGTGCTGTTATGGTTTAAGCTTTTATGCAGACTTTGAATTCTACTTTTCCTTCATATGGATCATGAGGATTATCTGAAGTAATTCCTGTACCAACCACTCTGCATACGACGTGTATTCCTTTGTTTATGGGAACGTTGAGAAGCTTCACTGCTACCAATGGATTACTGTAGCTTGGCTGAGATGAAAATAAAGATATGAAATTAATTGTGCTGTTATTAAAAACAGTGGATAAACTCTGGGGAGCTTGCCTCCCACAACTCACTGGGGACCCCAACCTGCAGGAATAACATGGTATTGTAAAAAGCCAGATTTCTTCATTGAAACAATGTGTAAGTCTCCTTCCCTGTTTTCCATCTCAGTCCTGCTTTTTGAAAAGAAGGTGCATGCTATTAAAAACATGTTTTGGGGAGAAGATGCTCCTTTGCTGCTGCTATATGCTGTTGCATTTTTAAGGAGGTTGCCAGCAGGTATTTGCAGCCACAGACTTCATGTTGCCCTTCCATTGACTTATAACTTTAAAAGGAAAAATGCAGAGTCAAAGACATACCTGTGCCTTACATCCATAGTAGGGGAAATAGTGAAGTTTAAAAGTTCCATTTCTAGGATAATATTGTACATCCAGTGGGCTTTCATCATCCTGTTGGTCACAAGTAGGGCATGTGTTAATAATCATAGCATACTAGACAACATCTAGTGTTAAAGTCCTGCAGTATTTGAACTTGCAGTGTGACTTATATTAATTCGCATAACTTGCTACTGACTCCTGTTACAGCTTGCATCTAAGCCTAAGTGAACAGGCTGGAAATAAATTATCACTGGTTTTGAACAAGGATTAGTTTGGCATTTCATCTAATAAAATAACAAAATAGACACATGAATGATATACATATTGCATATTTCCAACTATATCTGCAAAATACAGAAGTGCAAGTATTTCATTTTTGGTTTTGCCATCTCACCAACAGCTGTCTGAAAAAACTTGGTGGTAGATTGCTTTGCTGACTTATCTTTGAAATAACATTTGAAAACTGTGGAGGGAAGATAAGCTTATGTAATGGTTTCACAATAGAGAATGGGTTAAGGCCCTTCCTGTTCCAAATTGTTCCATAATGAATATAGGCCCCTTCCACACAGCTGTATAAAATCCAAATTTAACTGGATTATATGGCAGTGTGGACTTTGATAACCTGGTTCAAAACAAATATTGTGGACTATCTGCCTTGATATTCTGGGTTATATGGCTGTGTTGAAAGGCCCTTAGTTTATGAAGTAGGGACAGAAGAAGGGCATTGATTACAGATGGGTTGTGGTGAATTCTTTGGGCTGTATGGCCATGTTCCAGAAGCATTCTCTCCTGACATTTCGCCCATATCTATAGCAGGCATCCTTGGAAATTGTGAAGCAACATTCCCTGCCTAGACTCCAACATACCTCACAATCTTTGAAGCTGCCTGCCACAGATGTGGGTGAAACGTCAGGAGAGAATGGTTCTGGAACATGGCCATACAGCCTAAAAAACTCACCACAACCCAATGATTCCGGCCATGAAATCCTTCGACAATACAATTACAGAAATGTTTCTCCAATTGACTGCAGTGTCCTTCAAAGGAGCCTGTGACCTCTAGTAGGACTAACTGCAGTACAAGAACATAATACTTTACCAGTGTTGTGCAGTTTACTCTTGGTTCTGTGCCATTGCCCGGAAGAAAATTGATAATCTGTAATGTAACAATTTAATCGTTAAAATAGTGAAAACTTTGAGACTTAGCATCTGCAGAAGTATGTAATTGCTTTGAATTAACTTCGGGCTGATACAGAGATTAAATAAGGCAAGCAACAACTGAGGAAAATTATATTTAGGTGACCTATACCGGTAGATGCCATGCATTCCTGGAGCTTTTTATTTATATAGATAGATATATTGATATATAGATAGTGAACCATTTTACTCGCCTATACCTGCATTTACTAGCTTAATAGTTAGCTTAACTATGGAAAAATGTATTCCCACTCACATTTGCCATTTCTAGCATGCTGGTATTGTCGAATGGGAGTCTTAGTAAAAATAAGAATCACTTGGGCTTCCCTTCTGCATAAACTCATTAATTCCAGAGCACTGAATACAGAAAGAATAGGCTCCAATTTGCTTATCAAATACATCCGCTAAGTAATAGTTTCACCTCAGTTATGTTATGTAATAAACAATGTTTTCAGATATCTGTTTTTGTACTTACTCTGTTCATTTTTATTATTAAACATGGACTTCCTTCTGAAAAACCAAAATTGGGATCCACAAGACCAGAACAGTTTCCAAGCATCTCTTGTGTAAATTTGCAAGAATGTTTTGTGTGGTTTGGAGCATCAAATTTCTTTTGGAAGTAGTATCCTTCCCTGTAACAGTTTTTATTTGCTTGCTGTGCAGTTTCATTGTAACCTACATGTATTTACAGAAAAGGAGGGGGATCAAATTAAATTTCCCTTTGTTTGCAGAAGAGAAGGCACATAACCACAATGGGAAATGGGAATTGTGGGCAACATCTTGAGGAATTCAGTTTGGGGGGAGCTTACTAGAACATAGAATATCTGATGTTCTTCTGTCACCTTTTTCTTGGGCTCTTCATACTACACAGTTACTGTGCTGTGGTTCCACTTAGCACCATGGTTCTATCCTATGAAATCTTGAGATTTCCAGTTTAGGGGTATACATTTAGAATCCTCAACCAGAAAGCTGCAGTGCCTCACCAAACTACACTAGGAAGCAGACATAATAGTTCAAGTGTAATTGTAATATGAAAGGGATCCAGGAGCACATTTGAAATTTGATCAGACCTTATTTTGAGGTTTCTCAGAACCAGACTTTATGCTCTGGGGCTCTTTTTTGCTACCTTTGAAACAGATTATTTTAAGATATTGGGTTACGTGTTGATTGTACTTTGTATTGTTGATACAACAGTGGTCCTGTTTTTATTATCAGCCACTATAGAGTGTTTAATAAATAGTAGTTTATAAATTATATATACAGCAGAGTCTCACTTATCCAAGCCTCGCTTATCCAAGCGTCTGGATTATCCAAGCCATTTTTGTAGTCAATGTTTTCAATATATCGTGATATTTTGGTGCTAAATTCGTAAATACAGTAATTACAACATAGCATTACTGCGCATTGAACTGCTTTTTCTTCCAAATTTGTTGTAAAACATGATGTTTTGGTGCTTAATTTGTAAAATCATAACCTAATTTAATGTTTAATAGGCTTTTCCTTAATCCCTCCTTATTATCCAAGATATTCGCTTATCCAAGCCTCTGCTGGCCCGTTTAGCTTGGATAAGTGAGACTCTACTGTATCTATATCTATATCTATATCTATATCTATATCTATATCTATATATATATATATATATATATATATATATATAATGTATTATTTTATAGAATAAAATGAAAACCTTTGTAGAGGAGGCTCAGACTGAATACAGACAAGAACAGTGGGAAGGCATCATATCTGTTTAATTTTGATAATTTGTAATGTTCTAAAGAACTATTTCATAGTTATATTAAATAAGAATTTTGCATATGTATGTTAAACCCAGAGTATTTTGCAATTCAGTTAATTTTCAGGGATTCTTTGAGTACACCAATCTAAGTCTGTTGCAGAACAGTTCCGTAGATTTTGCAATGGAATTTGGGGGCCAAAGATTCAGGTTGGCAGCGTCTAATAAGACTGCTTCTGAAGAATAATTCTAATTCAAAACATGCTTAGTAAAGCACACTTTTGTTTATCTGAAAGGTCAGCGGTTTGAATCTGGGGAGCAGGGTGAGCTCCCGCTGTAGGCCCAGCTTCTGCCAAACTAGCAGTTCGAAAACATGCAAATGAGAATAGATCAATAGGTACCGCTTCTGCGGGAAGGTAACTGCGCTCCATACAGGCCACATGACCTAAGAGGTGTTTACAGACAACGCTGGCTCTTCGGCTTAGAAATGGAGATGAGCACCACCCCCTAGAGTTGAACACAACTAGGCTTAATGTCGAGGGAAACCTTTACCATTAAGTTTCTGCTATTTATGTATCTAGAATTAACCCCCCCCCCTTTACAAGATGGTGTTATTATTCCAAATGTACTAGTCAGGTGCACAATTCAAGATTCAAACTATGGAGCCAGTAAGCTGTAAGGCCACAATAGTGCCACTAATTTAAAATGCATTATTAATAAAGCAAAATAATTAATTGCAGCCTAAAGGTGCTTAAACCCAAGACAACTTTAACTGGAATACATTAATTTTCCTTTTGGTGATGGCAATGGACTGAGCTGATACTAAAGCGTAGTCTGAAAATAATACACTGTATACTAAATTGCAATTTAAAAGTCCACTTTTGGAATTCAAGATTATCCATTATTCAGTTTTAGTTTGTATTTACAAATGACCCTTTTATTTCATGTTTTAATACTGTATTTTTGTTAATGGAATTAGGGCATCCTGTTGTTATAATAAGTCTCTAAAGATTCCAGTATCCTGAGTTATCTCGATACGGCATAGCAAAACACTGTGGTAAAGGTTATTTCTTGAAGAATCTTAAATCATCTCAAAATATGTGTCATTTCAACATTATAATTGCCAGCTGCCATTTGAAATCTGAACCAACTTCAATATGATTTGATTATACCATCAAAGTGTTTGAAACAATAGCTTTCCCTCTTATTAATGATTTTGTATTTCCGCTCCTCTTACCTGAAAGAAACTTTTGAAGAGTCTTAACAAAACCTTCCCAGGAGTGCTCTTCTGAAACATTGTAATAAATCTCCAGTCCTTTTTCGCCATACACATCTGGTCGTAATGTCACCCCTTCATTCAAAACAGTTAAAATTAAAAATGTGTAGAGGAAAATGATAATGTTAGTAAAGATAGTTTATTCCTGTTTTCACTCAATCTATGGGGTTGGAATATTTAGAACAGTCTTAAGAATATGTTATTAGAAATCTCTATTTGTACTTCTGTTATTTGGCAGAACATATTTCAGATACTTTCCTAGTTTAAGAAAAAAATTAAAGCTATAAATTAAAGTATGGAGGTTCATCTCAGTTTCCATACAATGGCTTCTGTCTCAAGGTAGTTTGTCATAAAACACACGCTTATATTATTTAAATCTTTGTTGAAAATGCTCTGAAACACAAGGATCAAAATCAGAATGGGGTTGATATATTAGACCTCAAATTCTAAGAATAGTTCTACATATTCTACATTGGTTACTTAGTTACATATGTATAAATAATGTTTCAGTTCTTAAGGTGATCTGAGGAGGGGGTATTACACAGTCCTACAATAAGATTAGTCATGCTATATATATGTAAGAAGGATCTATAACTCCAGGTTACAAATCCACAACTGAAACACTGAATGCCAGGCAATATTTTTGTGTTTTGTGGATTATACAGCTTTAATAGAATGCACAGAATCGTACCTGGTGATTTTAATCGATCTTGGTAGTCTGGTGTATATGGATTGAGTGTCATCATTAAAGAAAAAATAGAAAGTGCGAACAGCCCAGTCACCACCACATAGAACGCAACGTAGTAAAGACTGATCCATACTATTAAGAAAACATTAGAAATAAACATGGTTAAAAACATCCAAAAATTGGGATATTGATTAATTTCTAGTGCTCTCTAATCCTGTCTTTAAATACCTAATTGGTACAACAGTGAAGTCTATGTTAAGAACAGCCAAAGAACAAATAGCCTAGGTTGTATTAGCATTTTAAAAGCGTATCAGTAGAGGAACATCTCATTCTCCCAGTTAAAAATTCTAGAATTTAAGCAGGAAATGCAGAAATCATTCCTGACTTGAAAGTGATTCACTTTGTCAGGAGGGGTGGAGAGATTCCCCAACTGGCTGCAATGCTGGTACCGAAAGGTCAATACAAATTGTAATAGCAATAGTATTTGGCTTGAAGAGGTTGGATTAACTGAAATAACACATCCTGTCTCTGAATTAAATCACAGGAAAACTAACAATATATTTTAGCTCATAAAATTGGGACATAAAACCATGACTAGTATATGAAACTTAATTCCTATAGCTATTTTCTGATTAAAATGGGTGGGGAGTGCCAAAGCTTATCAGATAAAAAAAGTTTTGTAATCTCAAAAATAGTGAAAGAGTGTGCCACAATGGTTGAAATCTAAAGGAGAAATTAGAGAGATTTCAGCTGATATTAAAAACGTTTTGATTTCAAAATTATTTTTGTAAAGTAAGGAAAAGTCTGCATATTTAATATAAAAACAACAAGAACATACTGAAACTTCACAAAATGATTATCAAAATATTCTTTATGAATGATCATTTAGGGGTTAAAATATTTACATCCAATGACACATTTTTGAAGGCGGAGAACAGGTCAAATAATCTACCTCGGGCATGTCATCGTGTCCACCCTGAACGATTTTCTTAACCGCTACTATTGTCACAGGCTAGCAGTTCTGAGTCCTTTTAGTAATGCTCTTGTTCTATTTATATTTTAAAATCAATAGTTTGTGATGTTTTAAAATAATTATGCCTACTTTGATTCTAAGGCAATAAAGGCAATGGCTTAAATACAATTTTAGTAGACCCAGCAAGCCAATTTTTACATGTGTTGTCTTACCATTCAGTAGTTGGTATAAGGTGTCTGCTGTAATAGGACTAGAAATTGGATTTAGGCCAATGGATTTTCAGAGTAGGTTATATAGAGTAGTTTGTAGCTTTTATAAAATTGCATAGTACAAGAAATGGGGAAGTAACCTGATGGTGATATAAAATGTCTTGTTAACACATAATCATAATTTTAAAAATGGTCAAATTCAAATTCCAGCAATATATCCAGACCTCCAAATTGCATTATCTTTAAGTTTCTCTTACGAACACATACCCCAATTAATCAAGGTTCTTCCCATTAACTGTCCTGTGTCTGGGTTCCATACGAAACGCTGGAAATTTTCCATTCGTTGGCTACATGTCTTCTTTTCATTAAGCGTTGCCATTTCTCCGCTCGAAAACTAGGATCTTCAAAAAAGCAAGCTCTTAAACTGGTGTCCAAAGAGCTGACCAGGCGACTGTTTGGATTTTATAGCCTTTTCCCTTGAAGGTCATTCAAATGTATCCATCATCAGAACTGATACTGGCCCATATCTGCTCAGTCATGGCAGTGTATGTTTTTTAAAAACTTGATAAGCAAAATATTCAATTGGAAACATAATCTAATTCCTATCAAATAACCTTTCTTCGTCCTTCCTACCTCACACTGCGTATTTTGCACAGTACATGCAATACTTTCAGTGTGATAGGTGTTATCAAAATAGATTAAATCAACAAATTCAGAACTAACAACCGCTTTAGCTACAGTGCTTTATAGATTTTTAGCCAGTGGACCTGCATAGGTACTATATTCGACAGGCGTTTCAATGATTATTCACAACATTTTGTTCTGTTAAGTTGATCCTTATGTAAGATTTATCAAGGAAGCTGACACTAAAAGTGGCTGGTTCTTCTCATTGACACAACCAGAAATGGCTAAAGTACCAGGAAATATAACAAGCTAATGCATATTAAAGGTAGTGTAATGCTAGTCTCATTCATCTCCACTCTTGGGAAAATGTATAAAGGACTGCTTAACTCAATAAAAAATAATCATATTACTTAGGTGCTGGGAAGGATATCACCTGAAACTTTGATCATACATGTTAGTAAAAAAGATGAAATATTCAGAGGTGAATATTCAGAATATCTAAATATCTGGAATATCTCTAAAAGGGTCCATGTTCTGACTTTCATTGACCATTCGTAATAACATTCTGCCATCCCTTATGTTTTTTTTGTTCTGTTGCAATGATTTCCCCTCTTACTCTCTTAATTGGCCTTTGGGTTTGTGGGCTGTGTTGCAAGTGGAAGGCACTGAACTGTGTTAGCACCAGTAGCTCCAATCCTTATTTCAACTTTTTGTTGCTCTTACGCAAGGCTTATCTTTCTGCTTTTAAGTGGTAAACATTGGTCTATGCACACATAACTTTGCTGTGTCTCTTAGGAAATATTTGGCACCCACTATTTCTTTGTTGTACTTTGTAAAGTATTTGAACATACTGTTTCTTTTCATTTTGCATTCTTGTCCTTGAGCTAGCTAATAACAAGAAGGACAACCGAACTTCCAGGTGAAGGTGACTGGATCAATTCCAGCCTATCTGAAAGACCATTATCTTCCTACATGAACCTATTGAAGTTGTAAGTTCTTCAAGGAAGGTCTTTCACTTGACCCCACTTCCGTCACAGGAATGGTTGATAAGATCCTGGGGAGGGCCTTCTTCGTGGCTCCTCTTAGACTATGGAAAGCTGAAGGGAGACTCCATTGACATCCCCTCTGCAAAGTCCCTCCTATCTAAACACGCCTTCAGTTTTTATCTGGTTGGGGTTGTACAAGGTGTGTGCTATTTCTTAATGTGTAAAAAATTGTAATGTGTTTTTAACTGTCTGAAATTCATGTTTCTAAAGTGGACTGTATTGGATGCCCTTCTCCTTTTTGTATTTCAGAGTGGTTTGACTGTATAGTGATACCTTGACTTAAGAGTTTAATTCATTCCGTGACTGACACATTCACATGGAACAATAAAAAAGAAAAATCAACTTTAAAATGGTAGAAGCACAAAGTTGTGGCAAGGAAGCACAAAGTGAAGAGGCAGAAGCATTATTCTCTTCATACTGTAGTCATTCTGGCCTCCCTCCCTCCCTTGCTCTCACTGTCTCTTCGTGAAACATACCAGAAATAAAAACCACACAAAATCAACAAACCGAAAGTTCCTCAAAGCGGGCAAGAGTGAAGCAAACAGCAATCTCCCAAAGCTGACAAGAGCATGTGGCATGAGGAACGAAGGCTGCTCCCTTGAAGTCTTAAAGCCCTGGGCTCTGGCGCTAGTGCTCCCTCTCACACTAGCTCTTAATTAAAAATGCTGCTCTTGTGTCAAAGTGAGAACCGGGCCAATCGACAGCTCTTAACTCAAAATGCTCTAAAGTTGGGATGCTCTTAAGTAGTGGTTCCACTGTATGTTTTAACATAGTATAAGCCACTTTGAGTCATATATGGGAGAAAAGCAAGATATAAATGAAATCAGATGAGAACATTACTCATTATTTCACTTACCCACATCTGACAAGTTTTCTCAAGGCATTTTCAATGTCCTCCAGTGCAATTTTATGTTATGCTTCTGTTGGTGTTCATTTCAATAGAGTTCGCTGTTATCACAGTTGTCACGTTTCGAAGGTAAGTCCAGGAATGTATCCCCTACAGATAGTACTGCACATACATTTCATGAGAAAGTACTGAAGATGAAGGAAGACAAGCACATATCCTTACAATGGGTATGGAACCTTTCTTTATCCTGTGGGCAATGTATAGTATTGGTATGGGAGACAGGGTCACACATGTGAACACGAGTCAAAGGAAAGTTTAAACTACTACTCCATTATAATTAGTAAGAGTAGAGGTAGTAAGGTAAGGTAAGGTAATAATAGTAGAGTAGTAGTAAGGTAGTAAGAGCAGAGGTAGCAATTTCTGCAACCCTTGGCCTCCAAATCCATGACCTCCACTTAGATTGCTGGTAAGAAAACATTGTATATTAGAGCACCATATACATATCACGTTATCTAAAGCTAACTATGTCTTCTAGAATCAAATCAAATATTATTTATCTAAGTATGTCAAAGCAAACAAGTATATATACAAGTCTCTGTAGTTCTGAGAGGATTTCCTATAGATTTCAACCGAGTTAACCAAATCCAGCCTTCTATCACTGGGATTAACGACGGATCCCTTTTCCATTATTCTGGAATTCATCTTTGTTATTATTGTAAGACTTTTACCAGAATTAATTTTTGAGACTTTTATGCCAATTTATGTTTAATCCAGTGGAAATCCCTCCAGGATTATAAATATATGGAGACTGTTTGATTCCAATCCGTGGTTAACTCGGTTGAAATCTATAGGAAATCCTCTCAGAACTACAGAGAATTGTATATCTACTTGTTTGCTTTGACATACTTAGATAAATAATACTTTGGTATTAATCATATTTGATTTCAGAGGACATAGTTATGTTTTAGATAACGTGATATGTATATGGTGCTCTAATATACATACTGTTTTCAACTCGCATATTGGACCATTATTGTTTATCATATTCTGATACATTGTTATAATAGACATCTGTGATTTTCACAAGAAAACATATAGCACAAATTCAGTGAAGTTCTCCCACATCTACTGCCCATTTGGGCCACAGAGAAAAGTGGCTGCCACCACTCCATCTTCAGAAGCTTCCATATAAAGCAGCCAAGGCCCACAAGCTGTGTACCCCTGAAATATACCAATCCATTATTTGTGTCAGGACCCTGGCTGCAGAGCACCAATAACCTTACACAGAGGCCAGTCTCTAATATCTTTATTAAAGAAATATATAAAATCAATAAAAACAAGTGAAGAATATAGTTCAGAAGCAGACCTTTCAGATGAGGTCAAATATAGTCCAGAAATGTATTGTCCAATATAAGATATTAGAGTTCAAAGTTTTAATCCACTTGACCGAAACACACACTTTGCCAAGCAATAGTGTGGGGAAATAGCAGAGTCTTAGAGTCCAATGAAGCTTGACAACAAGGCTGGAAATAAACTTGATTCTTGGCTAGATCCGTGACTGGAGACAAGGCAAACATGAAGCATGAAACAGAGTCCGTGGTAAAACCGTGAGGCAGGGCAAGGCTTGAAGCTTGATCCGGGAAGCAAGGAACTGGGATTACGAAGTCCACACACGATCTCTCTCCTCAAGCTGATCAATTGACTCCGCAAAGAATCTCTCGCGCCAAACACCTATATTGGGTCTCGTTTTCCCGCCAACAGAACTCTCCCTAGAGAACGAGAAGCGAAACCCAACTCTGTCCAGATGCATGACTCCTTAGAATTTCCCAAGGGAAGCAGACCTAATCAGCCATTTGTTTGGCAGCGATTCTCAGGCTTCTCCGATTAGCCTCCCTGACTCCCCTGTCTTTAGAATAATTTTCCCTCCTGGGAAACGGAGGAGAGTTCTGCCCAAGGCCTGTTTGGCTGAATTCTTGAGGGCAAACATCAACATCCTGCAGGTGAAGAGACTCCGGCTCTTGCTGAACCGGCGAAAACCCCATGTTTTCCTCTTCGTCTGCCACAATAGTACTAGGAACAGGACTACAAGGCCCATGAGTCATCACAATTTGGCCTGCCACATGTTAGTAGGCACAGAGCTTGGCTAGAGTTCCCAAAACCAAGTATGGACCATGTACAGAAAGGCTTGATACAAGTCTCCAGTCTTGCCTAATGATATTTTGCCAAATCTTGCTACATCAAAGTTCAAAAACTTTGATCAAAACTTAATACCTGGCAAAAAGTTTTAGCATGTGTTTCTGTCTGAAAGTGCAGAAAGATATTGTTTTAAGCAGCATTAAAATATATAAATGTTTTAAATATATAAAATGTTTAAATGTCTTGATTTTATATTTTCTGTATAACATTTTGTATAAAATCTTTTAAATGTATACAATTACAATCTTTGATATATTTTTTTTGAATAAGTGTAGCTTGACTACCCTGAATCACCTGAGAGATAGCACAGATTTAAAATGTTGCTTTTTTAAAAGGAATTATTTACTCATTTAAGCCGCCCTGAGTCCCCTCGGTGAGAAGGGAGGGGTATAAATGATTGAAATAAATAAATGAAATAAATACATTAATCGGACTTGTTACTGACATTGCAGTCCAGAAAATGGCACTTTGGCTTAGTTGTTACAAATGCATTACTGTTATCACTGTGATTGCGCTACTGGGAAATGAAGGAAAATGTTCCCTGCTTCTGACATGTGGACAACTTTGGATATTGTCCACTGGAAATTCTGAGAAACATGGAAAGACATTACAAAGACATTCTTGAGTATTTTCTTTCTCCATACACACTTGAGACTACAAGCTCCTCACTCAATAATCTAATTGGAGATGAAATTATTATTATTATTATTATTATTATTATTATTATTATTTTCCGGTGACACTTTATAAGAAAACAAGAAAAGACAATGAGTCCTGTCAGAGGCATATACATTCTAAAATATTTGTGTTAAGAATAACAAATAAAAAACCAAATAGCACAGCAAGAAAGTGTTAGGCTGGCTGGATTTCTTTATGTGCACACATTTCCACAGGAGACATGGAATCCAACTGAACTCAAACTGCAGTTCAGTTTGAAAAGTTTTACAAAAAGTAATATAAAAATAATAAAACTTCATTTATAGCCTGCCCTATCTCCCCAAAGGGACTTAGGGCGGCTTACAACAAAATAAAGCACGGTGGCAAACATTCAATGCCAAAAGTAACATATAAACAGTCTCAATAAAAATTATAAAGGCAACTTAAATAAACAAGACAAAGTATACAGTTAATAATCCCCATTATCCTGCAATCAACAGATGACTTCTCGATAATAAGTTATTCCCACCTAAGCAAAGCTCTTGAATTGTTTTCACACAACTTCACAGTTTACGCAAAAGCAGTCCCCGAATTACAAACATCCAATTTAGAAATGACTCATAGTTAAGAATGGGGGTGAGAGAACAGGAAGCGAGAGAAGTCTACTCCCCGGAAGGGAAATTCACCACTGAAAGAGTTATGATGGGAAAAAGTGTCTCCACTCATGCTTTATAATCAAAGGTTGTTTCTCACAAGCCATTTTTTTTTTCAAAATCCAACTATCACAGCGATCGAAAAGTGAGGTGAAATATTCTGAACAGGGACACAGGCAGCAAAACAAACACCACGGGGGTGTTACTCCTCCTCTATGCTATCCAAAGGTTACATCCTTAACAACAATTCACCCCTCTTTCCTACTGAATGTGAGAAGTGAGTGATCCTGCAGTCTTTGTATGAGGGTGGGGAAGTAGTTAGGAGAGATTATTGAAAATCACTTGTAGAGGCAGAGAGTAGTTTTCTCCACCAAACACTCAATTTCTATGCCTGATCATTGTAATCCCAAGGACTAAACGACCTGTATTTTTCTCCTGCCTTTGCCTATACAGGCACAACACAGGAATTTGCATGGCTGCCACATGCATTGCACACACATGCCCTTGCTAGATGTACACAATGTGATATTCACACGACCTTTCTTCCTTACCCTCCCATTGCTCAGTAACATTATATTACACATGGAAAGTATTCCATTACTAGCCTAGCCAATAGAGACAAAAAGTAACATGGGTTACAGTTGGTGACTTCAAAAAGTAACTACTGGTAATTACCAAATTGGCTCATTCAAAGCAACATCGCAAGGGCTGATCCAGAATTTGACACTGCAAATTGGCCTTGGAATATAGTGTAAAATCACAGCCCAAAGAGCTGATAATTTAGTGCTTTCTTAATATAAAAGCATTATTTTGTCCTGTTAGGAAAAACAAATAAATTTGGCAAATAAAAGTTTGTGAGTTTACACTGAGAGAAGATGCAAGGGGGAAATAGCTAACTCCGCCCTTGTCAGTACTATGGTGTTAATCAAATCCCCCCTTTTTTCCTTTACATTAATGAGATGAAGAATTCAATCAAGGCTTCTAATTTGGCCTCACACATCGATTTCGAAGTAAATTGAACAGCAAGAAAAGTTATAACTAAACTGTTCTGTGCAGTGTAGGTGTAAACAGTGCCACTTTGTGGATGACAGGTGTAAAACCAGGAATGTTTTTGGACTGAACCGGAATCGCACTGAGTAGAGAGCCTGCTGTCTTGCTATCATACACAATCAAATAGCAGTGAAAGCCAATACAGACTGACCACTATCTTTTACATACTGATTTGAATAGCTATACACTCAACTACCCACATTTCTGGCTCAAACTTTTGTAGATTCTGTTACACTATGTAATAAAATTTGAAAAAAAAACTGTTTCTGGTTTGAAAGTGTTATTCCAATTGTGCGGTATGTACTTTGAAAGTAGTTGTTATACTCCAGAAACGTCATAGTCAAAAACTATGTTGAATTGATTGAGACCCAATGAAATATTCATTGAAAAACTATAGCAAACTGTGCTGCAGAATGTGCTGCAAAAGAAAAAATTTGCTGTTTCATAAACCTTTTCCATATTTTTATGATAGAACCAATTAGGAAATGACATTTATAACCCAGGAACAAAATTGTGTTACATGGTGTTATTTATGGATTTGATTAATATGAGCTCTCATAAGATTTTAGGTCCCACCGGTCAACTCTACAGTCAACTGGATGTTGACTACACAGTCTCAATGAGGACCTATAGACTGCTAGAGAAAACACTTCTCTAGAAATTTAGGTCCTCCAGAGTTACCCAGGAGGATCCAAAAATTGCTAAGGAAATGTCCTCCCAGGTTTTAAAAAAATAGCAGTATTGTTTATTTGCATTTTCCTCACTTTCATGGGAATCCTGCACTGTTAATCCCTGTGAAAGTGGAGGGCCAGCTCTATTTTAAAATATAGATCACTCATCTTCTGAAATTAAAAAAAGTTTTTACTTAAATATATTTTGCTAAAAAAAACAACTCACAAATTATATTGAGCTTTCTGTTTAAGGATAGTAAGCACACATACATTTATTTGGATGTTTTCCATTCCTAAGAACTTCAATAAAATCGATTGCACAATAGCATGATTTTAATATTGTACAGGGAAGAGGCATGTCTTCCTACCTCCCATTTAACAGTAACTGCTGTGTCAGATCTCCATCTACAATGAACATTTGCAGAAGGCTGAATTGAAAATCAAGTGTTGCCCATTGCATTGAGTAAGATCAATTAGCTTGAAATGGTTGCTGCTAGGGAATTATGCGGTTGGTGGAGGAATACAGAAACAAAATTCTGTATTTGATTTACAAGTCATGAAAAGGAAAATTGATCTTCAAACTGCAATCATGGTTGCCTGATGCACCCAGCAAAGAGTACTGGCTTCCCAGTGAATTATGGCTTTATTATCTCTAGCTGGTGGCATTTCACAAGTATATGACATAGTTTATTTGTGTTCCAGTAGGCTCTGTACCAATTCTAAATAACAGATTGGCTGTCAGGGTTTCAATGAGCTTCACTAATTCCTATATTCCAGTGCAGTGGCTCCTATGTACTTGGACTATGCTTTCTTGTCACAAGAAGAGAGGGCATTGGTAGGACAATCTCCTTTATTTTTACTCATACGGAGAAGCCTTCCTGTTTTGTGGAAACTACTTGGCTGTTCATACTTACATGCAGCACCCTTTCCCCAACTGTAAGGCATGTTCTTGTAGATTTTAAGACCAGTGGTCTAAAGTCACACACTGAACTTCAAGTAAATATTGTTGTTGTATGCCATCAAGACATTTCCAATTTCAAGGCATTTCCAACCTAAGGCAAAGCTGTGTGTATATATATATATATATATATATATATATATATATATATATTGGGGGGGGGGGAGAATTGTTAGAGGTAGGGGTTGCCTTTGCCTTTCCTCTGAGGCTGAGAGCAGAGTCGGTCCAACAATGAGGTGAATTAAGCGGTCGCTTCGGGCGCCAAACATTTGGGGGCGCAGTCGAGACTGCTTTTTCTGTTGATTTGTTGTAAAACATGATGTTTTGGTGCTTAATTTGTAAAATCTTAATGTAATTTGATGTTTAATAGACTTTTCCTTAATCCCTCCTTATCATCCAACATTTTTGCTTATCCAATGCTTTTATTTTTCAGTGATTGTTTTTTTTTTGGGGGGGGGGCAAAATTCTGTTCGCCTACACTTGAAAAATACCTAGGGCCAGCTCTGGCTGAGAGTGTGCGACTTGACCAAGGTGACCCAGTAGTTTCCTATGGTTGAGCAAAGATTTCAACCAATCTCCAAAGTCATCGTCCAACATTCAGTCTACTAAGCCACACTGGCTCTCTAAGCAAATGTTAATCCATGATGAACTGTTCATTAATAGGAACAGAATGTATATGGACAGAAACTATATCAATTCACCAATTAAATGTTTATATTTTAAAATAACTTTTATTAGAAGATATAAAATGTTTTCCAAAAGGACATTAATAGTCTGTAGTGGAGCCAGAATTGCCATGAAATTTCTTTTCTGTTTAAAATGTTGTGAAATAATAATATCAAAAAGTATTCACATATTTGAATTTTTGGAAGTAATCTCATCTATCTTGTAGCTAGGGCTGTTTCCATTAAGTGCTAAAATTTCTCAGCTAGATACAAACCCATCATTTCATAGCAAATATGATAAGTAATGATACTTTAGGTTTTACAAAGAAAACTAAACTTATTGTCTTTCTTGTGAGATCCTTCATGTTGTTAGGTGTGGGGCTGGTTGTTGTTGTGATGACTCATGGGCCTTGTAGTCCTGTTCCTAGTACTATTGTGGCAGACGAAGAGGACAACATGGGATTTTCGCCGGTTCAGCAAGAGCCGGAGTCTCTTCACCTGCAGGATGTTGATGTTTGCCCTCAAGAATTCAGCCAAACAGGCCTTGGGCAGAACTCCCCCCCGTTTTCCAGGAGGGAAAATTATTCTAAAGATAGGGGAGTCAGGGAGGCTAATAGCAGAAGCCTGAGAATCGCTGCCAAACAAATGGCTGATTAGGTCTGCTTCCCTTGGGAAATTCTAAGGAGTCATGCATCTGGACAGAGTTGGGTTTCGCTTCTCGTTCTCTAGGGAAAGAGTTCTGTTGGCGGGAAAACGAGACCCAATATAGGTGTTTGGCGCGAGGGATACTTTGCGGAGTCAATTGATCAGCTTGAGGAGAGAGATCGTGTGTGGACTTCGTAATCCCAGTTCCTTGCTTCCCGGATCAAGCTTCAAGCCTTGCCCTGTCTCACGGTTTTACCACGGACTCTGTTTCATGCTTCATGTTCGTCTTGCCTCCAGTCACGGATCTAGTCGAGAATCAAGTTTATTTCCAGCCTTCTGGTCAAGCTTCATTGGACTTTAAAGACTCTGTTATTTCCGCACACTATTGCTTGGCAAAGTGTGTGTTTCGGTCAAGTGGATTAAAACTTTGAACTCTAATATCTTATATTGGACAATACATTTCTGGACTATATTTGACCTCATCTGAAAGGTCTGCTTCTGAACTATATTCTTCACTTGTTTTTATTGATTTTATATATTTCTTTAATAAAGATATTAGATAGAGACTGGCCTCTGTGTAAGGTTATTGGTGTTCTGCAGCCAGGGTCCTGACAGTTTGACTCCGCCACCCTAAGCACCGGCTGGAACGATATAGCCCTTAGAGGACAGTTTCGTGAGGGCCTCAACATCGAGATGCAGGAAGAAATCTCTAAGGTGGATCCCCCAGGGACTCTTGAGAGACTCATCAACCAGTGTTTACGAGCCGAAGCCCTGCTTGCCAACAAAAAACAGTGGCTCCGAGGCCAGAGTGGAAGAGCCGGAGTGAAACCTCCCGCTTCTGCCAGTGTTCAGCCACGTCCAGTATGGAGATCACCACCGCCAGCCCCAAACCCCATGGGAAGCGAGGAGGAGCCGATGCAGTTGGGCAATGTGCGCCCCCGACTAGATGTTGCCGAAAAGGCCTGCCGCCAACGTTTGAATCTGTGTTGGTACTGCGGGAATGGGGGCCACTTCGCCAGAGAATGTCCAGCCAAAAAGAAGCCCGCCGCCCGCCTGGCGGCGGCGTCCTCCGCGGATGCGGAGGCGGCCGAGGCGGCTGGAGCCAAGCCGGCGGGGGAAGCCAGCGACCGGGCGTAGAGAGGCTCGCCAACCCGGTCAAAAACCCCACTCAAGAGCCGCAAACCGGGGTCCTATTTCTCCTGGTGGTCACGCTGTGGTCAGTGAAAAAAGGACCCGTCATGATCCATGCCATGATAGACTCAGGGGCAACAAACAATTTCATCGATAGAGAGTATGCCGACTCTCTGGGATTACAATATCATGATTTCAAGAATGCCCGGGTGGTGCAGGCCATAGATGGCCGACCCCTAAAGACAGGTCCAGTAAGCCAATGGACTGAACCCACCAGAATGTGGATAAGGGAACACATGGAAGAAATTTCTTTCTTCGTTACTGAGGTTCCCCACTTCCCTGTGATTTTGGGAATTCCATGGCTGACACTCCACGACCCAAACATCTCCTGGTCCAACAGAGAACTGCAGTTCGCCTCAAGATATTGCCAAAACCATTGCCTAGTAGCCAAGGTCTGCCATGCCACAGACGCAGAGCCCATCATCACCTTGCCCAAGAAATATTCAGACTTTTGGGATGTTTCAATGAAAAGGAAGCTGAGAAACTACCCCCACATAGACCCTACGACTGTGCCATTGACCTGGTGGAGGGGGCCCCAATTCCGCGATGACACCTCTACTCCCTGACTGAACCAGAGCAAGAAACTCTCAGGGAGTTCATAGAGTCAAACCTCCGCAAGGGGTTCATCAGACCCTCTCAATCCCCAGCACCTTCCCCAGTGATGTTTGTGAAAAAGAAGTCAGGGGACCTACGCTTGGTTGTGGACTATAGAGCATTGAACAATATCACGAAGCGGAATCGCTACCCCCTGCCTCTGATCTCGGACCTATTAGACCGGCTCCGAGGGGCCAAGGTTTACACCAAGTTGGATCTCCGCGGGGCTTACAATCTAGTTCGCATAAGAGAAGGGGACGAATGGAAAACCGCCTTCCAGACCAAATTCGGATTATTTGAGTCCCTAGTCATGAATTACGGATTATCCGGAGCTCCCGCAACATTCCAGCATTTTGTCAACGATATCTTCCAGGATTATCTAGATCGGTTCTTGATCATATATTTGGACGATTTTTTGGTGTATTCTAGATCACAATCGGAACAGGAACAACACGTCAGAATGGTGCTACAACGATTGCGGGATCATGGACTATATGCCAAGTTAGAGAAATGCGCCTTTGATCTGCAAGAGGTAGACTTCCTGGGATACCGCGTCTCGCCACTAGGGCTCTCCATGGACCCGGCAAAGGTTTCAGCAGTATTGGAATGGCGGGCGCCAACCAACAAGAAGGAAGTACAGCGCTTCTTGGGGTTTGCAAACTACTACCGCAAATTCATCCCAGACTTCGCTCGCTGGTCTGACCCAATCACCAGCTGCATCCGAGGGAAACAGCCTTTCCGCTGGACGGAGCAAGCAGAGAAAGGGTTCCACCAGCTGAAGCAGTTATTCACGACCCAGCCAATTCTACAGCACACTGATCCTAAAACCCCTTTTGTTGTGCAGGCTGACGCCTCTGATGTGGCAATTGGGGCTGTACTCATGCAACCAGTGGGAGAACATCTTCATCCTTGTGCCTATTACTCCCGTCAACTAACAGCCCCAGAGAGAAATTACACTATTTGGGAGAAAGAACTTTTGGCCATAAAGGCAGCTTTTGAAAATTGGAGACATTGGTTGGAAGGGGCCAAATTTCCCATTGAAGTTCATACTGATCATCGAAATTTAGAGCACCTAAGGACCGCACGAAAGTTAAATCAAAGGCAGCAGCGCTGGGCTTTGTTCTTTGAACATTTTGACTTCCAGATCCATTATGTGACCCCGGCTCAGACCAAACAAGCAGATCCTCTATCACGGAAACCAGAGTATGCTGCAGGACGCAGAGAGACCTCAGAATCTCGATTGCTGCAACCCGAAAACTTTGCCACGCTCACAGTGGGAAACACCAAATCCACTCCAATTGAACCAACTCCCTCTAACCCAGAATCCCTTTGCACTCAAGAAATTAGAGCCAGTCAACAGAAAGATGCCTGGGCTCAAGAACAGATTCGCCAAGGACTACGTTTCCCATTCTCACTTAAGGATGGACTACTATGCTACAGGAATCATGTTTACATTCCTCCAGGTCCCGGCAGAGAAAAAGCACTTCATCTGTGTCATGACAGCAAGCCAGCAGGGCATTTTGGGCTATTTAAAACCATGCACTTGATCCTATGAGATTTCTGGTGGCCCAAGATCCGCAAGGATGTGGAGAAATATGTCAATACCTGTCCTGTATGTCAGCGTTCCAAGACATGAAGGGAGAAGCCGTCAGGGCTACTACATCCCCTTCCCACTCCTTCTCGCCCATGGGAGATAATTTCTGCGGATTTTATCACTGACTTACCACCCTCCCTTGGATTCACCACGATTCTAGTAGTGGTGGACCTTTTTACCAAGTTGGCCCATTTCATCCCCTGCGATGGCCTTCCCACGGCCAAAGAGACTGCAGATTTATTCCTTCAACACATCTTCCGGCTACATGGATTGCCCAAGAGTTTAGTCACGGAACGTGGATCTCAATTCACCTCTCGTTTCTGGAAAGCACTACAAAAACGATTGGGCATAAACTCTCGTTTATCTTCAGCTCACCATCCCCAAACGGATGGACAAACTGAGCGCACCAATGCCACTTTGGAACAATACCTTCGCTGTTATGTAAACTACCAACAGGACAATTGGGCTTCCCTATTACCTCTGTCAGAGTTTGCCTACAACAATGGTGTCCAGGCTTCGACTAAAGAAACCCCGTTCTTTGCAAACTACGGTTTCCATCCACGTTTCTTTCCTTCTGTCATTGAAACCTCAGAAGTCCCTGCAGCGGAGGACTGGCTGCAGGAACTCACAGCAGTACAAGAACTCTTGCACCAGCAACTGGATCAAGCCAAAGAGGACTACAAACGCCACGCTGACGGCCATCGCCAGCCGGACCCCGAGATCAAGGTAGGAGATCGGGTTCTGTTGTCCACTCGCTTTTTGCCCTCCCACCGTCCCTGCCGGAAGTTAGATGCCCGTTTCATTGGTCCCTACCCAGTGGTGGCGCAACTTAACCCCGTGAGTTTCAAACTCCAACTTCCGCGCTCCATGCGCATTCATCCGGTGTTCCACCATTCCTTGCTCCTTCCGGCGGATGGTGTACACCCCGACGCGAGTTGGCCGCCCCCGCCCCTGTTCTAGTGGACGGAGAGGAGGAGTTTGAGGTCCAGGACATTTTGGATTCTCGCTTCTATCGCCGCCGCCTTCAGTATCTCATTGACTGGGTGGGTTTTGGCCCCGAAGAACGCTCCTGGGAAGACGCTTCCACAGTCCATGCCCCCGACTTAGTCCGCCGCTTCCATCAGGCCTACCCTACCAAGCCGCGGCCCCGCGACTCGAGGAGAGGGGCCCTGTTTGAGGGGGGCCTTGAGGGCGGGGATAGCGTGATGACTCATGGGCCTTGTAGTCCTGTTCCTAGTACTATTGTGGCAGACGAAGAGGACAACATGGGATTTTCGCCGGTTCAGCAAGAGCCGGAGTCTCTTCACCTGCAGGATGTTGATGTTTGCCCTCAAGAATTCAGCCAAACAGGCCTTGGGCAGAACTCCCCCCCGTTTTCCAGGAGGGAAAATTATTCTAAAGACAGGGGAGTCAGGGAGGCTAATCGCAGAAGCCTGAGAATCGCTGCCAAACAAATGGCTGATTAGGTCTGCTTCCCTTGGGAAATTCTAAGGAGTCATGCATCTGGACAGAGTTGGGTTTCGCTTCTCGTTCTCTAGGGAAAGAGTTCTGTTGGCGGGAAAACGAGACCCAATATAGGTGTTTGGCGCGAGGGATACTTTGCGGAGTCAATTGATCAGCTTGAGGAGAGAGATCGTGTGTGGACTTCGTAATCCCAGTTCCTTGCTTCAAGCCTTGCCCTGTCTCACGGTTTTACCACGGACTCTGTTTCATGCTTCATGTTCGTCTTGCCTCCAGTCACGGATCTAGTCGAGAATCAAGTTTATTTCCAGCCTTCTGGTCAAGCTTCATTGGACTTTAAAGACTCTGTTATTTCCCCACACTATTGCTTGGCAAAGTGTGTGTTTCGGTCAAGTGGATTAAAACTTTGAACTCTAATATCTTATATTGGACAATACATTTCTGGACTATATTTGACCTCATCTGAAAGGTCTGCTTCTGAACTATATTCTTCACTTGTTTTTATTGATTTTATATATTTCTTTAATAAAGATATTAGATAGAGACTGGCCTCTGTGTAAGGTTATTGGTGTTCTGCAGCCAGGGTCCTGACAGTTGTTCATCTTCTGCCTTGCCAGAATAGAGATCCACTATTATTACTCATACTTCCCAACATTTTTATGGGAAACAGAAAAGCACTTTGAGCTGTTCTTTAAGAGGTTAACAGCTTAAAGCATATTGATGCAAACTACAATAAAACTAAGAGCTGGGTTTTTTTCTGTAATGGATTTCAGCACTGATTTTAGACAAAAATAGTACCCAGAGGTTAGCAGAACTCTACTTTCTATGGGTTTCAGGTGTTTTCTGACTGGTGTTTCATTGTTTGGCATTGTAGTACAGTAGAGTCTCACTAATCCAAGCCTCGCTAATCCAAGCCTCCGGATTATCCAAGCCATTTTTGTAGTCAATGTTTTCAATATATCGTGATATTTTGGTGCTTAATTCGTAAATACAGTAATTGCTACATAGTATTACTGCGTATTGAACTACTTTTTCTGTCAAATTTGTTGTATAACATGATGTTTTGGTGCTTAATTTGTAAAATCATAACCTAATTTGATATTTAATAGGCTTTTCCTTAATCTCTCCTTATTATCCAAGATATTCACTTATCCAAGCTTCTGCCGGCCCGTTTAGCTCGGATAAGTGAGACTCTACTGTAATTGGATGGTCAAAGGCAAATCAAACGATTGCTCTTGTCTGTATTTCAGAATATTTTTGAGGGGGTTTTTTTGCTCTCCCACAAGATTAAAATATGGGGAGATTTCCAGATGCATTTGGGAAGATTTGTGTTTTTGCAAGCCAAAAAATATGCATTTAGACCTGCATGTAGCCCCTGGGTGAATCCTAGCAAGAGGAAAAGGAGTTTGAGATGGATTTCACTGTACATTTTTTTGTCCTTTTATTTACTTTTCCAGGGGTAGTTGTCTCTTTGTACTTTGCTTTCAGAATCACAACAGAAGATAAGAGGCCAAATAACAAAAATGTTGTTGTAATATTAAGCAGCGTTATGTCAAATACTAATTTAATATCAAGATGCCATTACATCAACATTAACCATTTCTCTGGGTATTTAGGAAAGAGTTTGTCCTGAGAGCATTATGGGTATCACCTTAAATTGATTTTGCCATTTAGAACAATAATGCATTAAAGTGCATCTGAACATTATAGTCACATTTAGATTTTCTCTCAAAGTTTTGCATAACCTTGCATTTGCTACTCTACTGTCTACTGGCCTGAATTGTACAATGGACAGTACAAAAATATTAATTTTAAAGTGGATTCACAAAGTAAATTGCAGTTTTTTGGGTTTTAAAATATCCTGTCCATCTTCTTACAGGGATGCTGATAAACAAGTATCACATGTGCACATCTTAAAATGAATGAATGAATAAACAAATAAATTACAATTCTGGCAAACTTACAATTGTAATTTTACGTTGGGAAATAACCAGTTCCTGGCAATTGGGTTACCTCCTGCCACCAGGTCTGTTCCACCCACCATTACTCCCTCCCCTCAACTCCACAGTCACACACCAAAAAATCTGAATTTTCTGTAAAACTGCAAGGTAAAAGCAAAGTTTTTTAAAAAATTGGATTAAAGCCAAAGGAACCATATTCCAAGCGGCATAGAGCTGGCCATATAACAGACACAACTCTGCCTCTCACTTTATTTTTCAGCATATGGAGAGAACTGCATCACTGCACCTAATAATAGCATGGGATCCTGTTGCAGTAAGTCGTTTTCCATAGCTAAAACTTTGTATGGCTGAATTTGATACCTTTTTGTGCGTATATATCTTTATTGAACACACACATTACCCTTCCCCCAAGTAATTGTGTTATGTATTAAACACACACACACACACACACACACACACACACAAAACAAAACATAACTAAACTACTATTTATAAAATTTACCTACACACCATTAATGGTTATTTTCTAAGGTAGATGTGATTTGGAATCATTCACCGTCCATGACAAACTCTTATCATTTGAAAGGATGGGAGATGGAGTAATTCACAAGATGGCAACTCCATAACGTAAGGTCTAATGAGTTATTCTCCATCTGCAATTTTTTTTGTTTGTTTCTTTTTGCTTAAGCATCAAGGATCAGTGCTGAGTCCAGGAGGACCTCCAGACTGCAGACCTGTGTTCTCAGGGGGAATGTAACTCCATTGAGCACAGGTTGCCACCCTATGCCCTGATCGGCCACACGACTGACTTGGAGGACTTCTTTCTTGTCAGGATTAAGCTTCAGCTTGTTAGCCCTCATTCAGTCCATCACAGCAGCCAGGCACTGGTCAGGGATCCAGGGGGCATCCTTGGAATTTGTTGGAAAAGAGTAGCAGAGTTGAGAGTCATCTGCATAGAGATGGCACTGAACTCCAAAACTCCAGATGACCTCACCCAGCGGTTTTGTGTAGATGTTTAAAAGCATGGGAGATAGAATAGAACCTTGTGGGACCACACAGATCAAAATCCAAAAGTCTGACCAGGAATCCCCAGCTTCTCCGACTGGGTGCCACCCTCCAGGAAGGCCCGGAGCCACTGCAAAGCAGCGCCCCCAATACCTATTTTGGAGAGCCGCCCCAGAAGGATACCATGATTGATGGTATCAAAAGCCGCTGAGATGTCCAGGAGAACCAACAAGGATACACTCCCCTTGTCAAGCTCTCTGAGGAGGTCATCCACCAAGGCAACCAAAGCCATCTCCGTACCATGACCAGGCCTGAAACTAGACTGCGATGGATCCAGATAATCGGCTTCAACCAAGAATCCCTGGAGCTGAGAGACCACCACTCGCTCCAGAACCTTGACCAAAAAGGAGAGGTTAGAAATTGGTCGGTAGTTATTCAGTACTGTGTAATCAAGGGATGCCTTCTTCAGGATTAGTCTTACTATTACCTATTTTAGGTAAGATGGAATTTGTCCCTGATCCAGTGAGGCATTTATAATCCTCGCAAGCCACTCAGCCAACCACCCCCCCCCCCTCCCCTGGTGAGTTTGATAAGGCAGGAAGGGCAACTTATTTATGAATTAAACAAAACATGCTTCGTCATGTGACAAAATTGCTGGCTTACTACTGAAAGCTTTCAAAACACGAAAATGTTAATTTCATCTTGGAGGAAAATGATTTTATTTTAAAAACAGTTTTGAATTATGATATACTGTACAAGAATTGTCACATCATCTTACTTTATTATGGAAAATACACAGGGCAGTCCTAGTGTTGCACCCCTAGGCTGAAGACACCTTAAAACCACACTGGAGCCCCAGACTATAAGCAATGCAAGCTGTTTATTGAAAATAATATGTGCAATAGCAAATCAAAGTTCAAAATCAATAAAACAAGATTTTAGTCCAAAAGGTATGATACACTTGAGAATCTTGAAGCAAGGGTCCATGGAAAACCAAAGACAAGAATAAACTTCAATCAAGGTTATCAGAATTAATCCAGGGAACAGGATCATGAACTGGAACAAGGAACAGGATCAAGGACTGGAGCAAAGAACAGGATCTTGGACTGGAACAAAAGATTCACAATGCAAGGCTTTCAGGAACATGACATGATAATCCAAAATACCCAGGAAGAGGAGCAAAAACTGGAACAAAGCTCAAAATACAAGGCTTACAGGAACTTGCCATGAAAGTCCAAAGGTAACATGAAACAAAAGTCCATGAAGCAGGAACAAATCTCTGGATGAGCAAAGTTACCACCCCTGAATTCTCTTTCAGACGCGGTTCCTCTTAAAGCTAAAGTCAAGGCCTCTTTCCATGGGAAGTTTGCTCAAAACCTTTTCTCATTAGTAACGGTTTGCTCCTGTTTGCTCAAAACCTTCCTTTCTTGTCTCTTTTGACTTATTGCTTTCTTTCTGTCAACATCATTACTCTTATCAAGACTGGAATGCCCATCTGCCAAAGGATAACTCAACCTTGATTCTCCCAAGGAATGCGGTTCAAGCTGCCTGCTTGAAACCATTGTATGTCTGCTCCCAGAATCCTCAAGAACAGCAGCCTCATCTAACTCTGGCAGTACAGAATCATTTGCCTCTGGCTGCATAGGAATCCTAGGCCCCAGCCCAGATTCATCTGACAGGTCAAGTGCAGGTACAATCACAGGCTGAACAGGTCCAACCTCAGGCTCTCCTGACAGCTCAGATGCAGGCTGTGGTACAACACCTACATGTATTCATTCAGAAGAAAGCCATACTACACTGAGTGGAGTTTACTTCCAAAGGAGAGAATTAGTCTATATAAATGTAACTATGTCACCCTGGCACTGCAAGCCTTGTGGGCCACATAAAATGATGTGGTGGGCCAGATTCAGCCCGTGGGCCTTGTGTTTGCCCATGTGCCTTATTGGTGATCATCTGTCAGACATGACTTGAAGGTACACAACAACAAAAAGGGAATAGGACTGTAGTCATACAGTGTGAACTTTGACCTACAGACATAGGGCCCTTCCGAACAGCCATATAATTCAGAATATCAAGTCAGATAATCCACAATATCTGCTTTGGACTGGGTTATCAGTGTCCACGCTGCCATATAATTCAGTTCAATGTGGATTTTATCCAGCCATGTGGAAGGGCCCCCAGTTTCTGAATCCAGATTATCTACTTTGAACTGGATTATATGATGCCCATTCTACACTGCCATATCAAATCCAGATTATCTGCTTTGAACTGATAGTGTAGACTCATATGATTCAGTTCAAAGCTCATAATGTGGATTATTTGTTTTCATAATCTGGATTACATGGCAGTGTAGAAGGGGCCTGAGTCTACACTGTCATATAATCCAGTTCAAAGCAGATAACCTGGATTCAGAAACGGGAATATCTAGCAGTGTAGATGGGGCCTAAATGCAAACCCTGGTCTCCAAGATTCCCAATCCAGCACTCAAACCAATTCACCTCTATAGACCCAGGGAGTATTATTTTAATACATCTCTCTAAAATTCTTAGGATGAAACTGTAGCTGAACAATTGTACCGATAAGGGAAAAAATGGAAAAGGCAAGATTGTGATGAGTAGAAAAATTAAGACATATGGTAGAGAGATATCAAGGAGAAATGAAAGGGTAGGAGTAACTCAATTTAAAAACCATCTCCAGACAACCATAACAGAACCTCTTTATGTAATCTAAAACAAAGATAGAACAAAGGCTTATAAATCATCATTATAAGAGTGATGACTGTAACATCCCGGCTTTTAAAAAAAATAAAGTTGGCTGTTACATGGGCTCATCTGAAGCTGGAGGTGCCTGAGAGATGGCAAGGGTCACCTCTAGATGCTATTCTTGCAGATTTTTGTGGTGTAGAAACTTGGCTCTTTTTCTAAGATGTACCGTATTTTCTGGCATATAAGATGGCTTTTTAACCCAGGAAAATCTTCTCAAAGGTCAGGGGTCGTCTTATAAGCCAGGTGCTGAAACTTCCCAGCTGGACTGAGAGTCAGGGAGGAGAGGTGAGGAAATGGAAGGCAGAGCCTTGGAGGAGCACACCTTAATCACTTTTGTTCCTTTCCGCTTCAGCAAAAACACCTGGAGGGCTGAAGTTTGCCCAGGCCCAGACCACCAGTTCTCAAATTAATAAAGTTTTTAGAAGAAAATCAGCTGATTGTCAAAACCTGTCAAAACGGAGTTTCCTCGTGCTGCGGCACAATTTTCTCTATAAGAACAGACCCACGAAGGTTCGGACTGTGTGCTGGGTGCGGAGGGGGCCACCCAGGGCTCCCTGCTTGCCACTCATGAACTACCCTCACCTTTGGAGTGCCCCCTCCCACCGACCTTTGACCCAGTGGGGCCATTTCACCCAGATTGCCACAGATTCAACCCCCTTTTCTAGACTTTTATTACTTTATGAATTCCCTAAATTAAAACTTGGGCTTTGGGATGGGTGAAATAAGATGAAATATGTTCTTACATGTGACCTGTGTACCCTGCATGTCCCCTTTTCCCTTTATCACCATGCAATATATTTTATATTAAAGAATGACCGAAATCTGACCTAGGAATCAAATGAACAGATAGTTGCAACACTGTCCGGAGGGGATTATCCCTCACATCAGGAGACTGTCAGACACTCATCTTGCATGGACAATAGATATGGTCTTCCCCCCATTAAACGTCGGAGCTGGCCTATTTAATGGAAAGATTACTATCTGGTTCTCGGACCACGTACAATGGGGACAATCAAAGCCTATGATTGCCCCAGCTGTCAAAATGAACTGGACTCATTCAGAAACAAATACTGCCCATCTGATCAGCCTTGGCTCACCGGAATCTGGCAAAGCCTGCCAGACAAATGTATATTTACACCCCAAGAAACAGTCTAGAAACTACCTTGAGGGCTTGGCAAGGTTCTCGGTACTTCCTTCTTGCATATTATCTCAATGAGTCAATCATAATCCCTAGCAAAACCATTGTTCTCGGGTTAGCCCACCTCCTTGCTCCTGATTGGTGGAAACACCGAGGCGCCAGGAGCTCCTTGATTGGACGGGGGTTTGCGCCGCTGCTTCAGGGACCAATCAGTACGCAGGGGGGCAGGGGAATGAACGGCGCAAAATTCAAGTCACGCCTCCCATTTTCTGTATTATACAAGTTGTTGTTCTGCATTGCATGTTATGGCTCCTTGACAAACGATCGCGGGTATCATCCATTTCAGCTGAACTAAATAAACAACTCAGTCTTCTTTCTTCACATCTTTCTTCTTTCTTCACATGAGATTTTGTAGCAAAACCTTGATTTTTAGCAGCTCCCCCCTTGCCAGGATTCTCGGACCTACGGCTGGGGCAGGAGCGAGGGTTCCCTTCAGAAGGGGATTCCCCACCAAATCCTAGCTTGATCTCAATGTCTTATACACCGGAAAATACGTATAAGTATGGGTGGACCTATACTGTAGAAACAATGCAGTTTGACACCTCTTGAAATGCTATGAATTGTGTAGTTGTAATTTTACAACGTCTTTAGCCTTTTCTGCCAAAGAGTGCTGAGGCCTCACCAAATTACAACTGACAGGATTCTATAGCATTGGGCCATGACAGTTCAAGTGGTGTCAAACAGCATTTATTCTATAGCGTAGATCAAGGGTTCTCAAACTTTTAAAGCCACAAAGACCTTTTTGAAGGAAAAGGTTTCTCCTGGAGCCCCAAGAAACTTTTGGACACAGGGGCCACATTGCATTTTAAAATTTGTCAGAGAAGGATTCCGTGGAACACAGTTTGAGAACCGCTGATGTAGATGCACCCTTTGGTCACAACTGGAGAGTTATATAGGCCACTTCCACACAGCTGAATAAAATCCCACATTATCTGCTTTGAACTGGAATATATGGCAATATGGACTCAGTTAACCCAGTTTGAAGCAGATATTGTAGGATTTTCTGCCTTGATATTCTGGGTTATTTGACTGTGTAGAAGAGCCCTTGGTTCCAGGAAAAATTATATCTCCTGGGATCAAGCCAAAAGGCTGGATAATATCACCAATAGAAAAAACACTTCCCTGGCCTGTTCATTTTCTTAATTGGTGTGGCATGTTATCTTTAATCTGTGATTAATCAAAATAGCTTTCAAAATGGTTTGTTAAAGGAAATGCAGGAAATTTATATTCCTGCATTGTAGGACTTGTTTTAGGGGGCACTGAAGGTTATGTATCAATGGAGATGAAGGGGGTGTTTTAAGGGTGACTTTATAACTCAGCTTTCTTCTCCCAAATCACTCTTACAAATACTGTGTTGGTACTGAATGAAAGATTTTTTAATCTTATTTGTTTCCTCCTTTTTAAAAAGGAGTGATTGCATAGACAAGGAAGGGGGGAAAACTGCTGGTCAGTGTTCTTTAGCCCTAGAAATAGCTGAGATGGGCTTCCAGCCTTAAAAGTTATGTATGAGCAGCTTTCAGATGGTAATGGTGATGACAATAATACCATATCTGTCAGGTAATTATACTGTAATCACTTTCTGCAGAGAACTGAACAGTTATTTTTAAAAGAAGAAAAGATCTGGGATTCTGTGAACAGAATGTCCCATCCTGGATCCTCATATTGTTCTGTGGAGATGTAGCAGTTCAGTCCAGCAATAACAATTCTTCAAAGTGGTATTGAGGTTCAATAAATAATCACTAACAGGATGGAGGATGATGCTTGAATTATATCTCAGAAAGGAAAAAAACCTTCACTTGAAGGGTTTTAGAGTCCAAATCTGGTCTAAAACAAAGAAATACAATACATGAAAGAAATACAATGAAAATCTTAAAAGGTATTAAGAATACTGTAAATCACAGCAATAAAAAGAAATAATAATAAGCATTCAGTTTTTTTCTTTAAAAACCCACCAAAACCAATTCAGGCCCCATCTACACTTCCCTATAAAGCAGTTTTTTTCATGCCAGGAGCAACTTGAGAAACTGCAAGTCGTTTCTGGTGTGAGAGAATTGGCTGTCTGGACATTGCCCAAGGGACACCCGGATGTTTTACCATCCTGTGGGAGGCTTCTCTCATGTCCTCGTATGGGAAGCTGGAGCTGACAGAGGAGAGCTCACTTGCTCCCCGGATTCAAACCACCAACCTTTCAGTCAGCAGTCCTGTCGGCACAAGGATTTAACCCATTGCACCACTGGGGGCTCCTTTAAAGCTGAGGCCTGTTCTACACTACCATATAAAATCCAAATTGTCCGCTTTGAACTGGATTATATGGCAGTGTAGAAGGGGCTTGAGAGACTGGGTCTCTCGTGATTTCGAAATTCTTCAGCGTGACCATAAAATCATGCTGCAGGACTGACAAAATCCTAGACTCTGTAAGACCCCTTCTACAATGCCATATAAAATCCAGATTATCTGCTTTGAACTGGATTGTATGGCAGTGTAGATTCATATAATCCTGTTTAAAGCAGATAATGTGAATTATCTGCTTTGATAATCTGGATTATATGGCAGTGTAGATCCAGCCTCAGTCCTCCAGCACAACAGTATGTTAAATTTCTGACAAAGTTGATGACAGAGCTGCATTGAAGGATGTAAAGATTCCTAGAGAAAACATATTACTCCAATCTATGAATGATCAAATCTGCAAACATCAGATTTGCAGATGTGGAGGGTTGTCTGTAGTCTTCCTTGGCAGGGAGTTCCAGAGCATAAGAGCCATTGCAAATTGGTTAATTGAGCACCTTGAAACACCTCACCTGTGGTGAAAACTTCAAAAAAATGGAAGCAGAAATAAGAGGGTCACACTGTATCTATTTTCCAGCCCAGGTGTTACTCTGGAATTTGGGGAAAGCTTTGGAGTGTCCAGCAACTTCTGTTGATGCAGTTCAAGGCTACATTAAGTGGCCTTGGCCTGCATTATGCCGTGTCATCTCCATGTTTCATGTAATGGCCATGATCCTGATTCAGCTCCCATTTGGATTAAAGAAGCAGTGAAGGCGCATCCTAGGTCAACAAGGAAGGTGTTGCAAACAGGAAAAAGTGATTATTCAACATAAAGAAAAATGAGAAAATACAGAGATGTATTTTGGGATATTACTGCAGGCAAATGTGTAGGAAAATATGTGTGGCCTGAATAGGTTTTTCTAATCTCCCAAAGCTATTAACAAAATAGTATTCATCTAAATGGTGTGATTTCTCTGTTGGTCACATCTAATAATTACAATTTCAGATAGTGCCATCTGGGGGAAACACTTTTTCCATAATGGAATAAAATCCTATTAGACCATGAAAAAGCAGCAAGGAGAAGACTTGGCTAGGGTAATGGTCATAATTCACCAAATGTAGGGAAGCTCCTCAAAAGCACTATTGATAGGAGAATTACCTAATGGGTGGACAGTAACACTTAGCATGTAGTAGCTGCTTTAGAGGGTTCTCACTATTTCCTATACAATCCTTAATAATATCACATTATTTTTAATGAACTGTTACAATGCACTGTGTAAAAGTGAAAGAGTGCATCTACACCTAGAATTAATGCAGCTTGACACTAGTTGAACTGCCATGGCTTGGTGCTATGGAATCATGAGAGCTGTTCAACAGGGGAACTCACTGCCTTGGGGTCTGGTGGAAACTCCTTCTTTGGAGGCTTTTAAACAGAGGCTGGATGGCCATCTGTCGGGGTGATTTGATTATGCTTTTCCTGCATGGCAGGGAGTTGGACTAGATGGCCCATGTGGTCTCTTCCAGCTGTATTATTATATGGGAAATTTAGTTCTATAAGGTCTTTAGCCTTCTCTACCAAAGAGTGCTGGTGCCTCGCCAAAGAGCAGACATTTCCACAATTTCAGCTCAATCACAAATAATCTTCCTTGATGAGACAGGTAAGCTTTTTAAAAAGCAATTCTCAGGATCACGTTTGTGTTAGCACTACAGCATTCACAGTTTTGTTATTCGAAAACATTGTTGAAAGAGTGCAGAAAAAGTGCTGGTTATATCCATTGCTTTCTCCAGTGCCTTTATCACTGTAACCAGCTTGTTACTTTTATGTCCAATTAATGGCATCTTTCTCAAAGGATGAAAGGAAGAAGAGTGAGAAGGCCAAACAAGAACCATATTCCCCTGTTGCTAAAAAGGTTGTTTCATAAGGCTGACATTTGGGAGTTTGATTATTTTTTTCTTCTTCTGCAGAGCGTTTAGTTAGAAATGAGAGCTGGCCTGCAACAGTCATGGTTTGGTATGCTGGGTGCCTCATTGGACAATTTCTTTCAGAGAGCAGCCCAGTAGTTCTCAAGCCGGAGTCCCCAGATGTTTTTGACCTACAACTCTCAGAAATCTCAGCTACTTTACCAGCTGTTAGGATTTCAGGGAGTTGAAGGCCAAAAACATCTGGGGACAGTAGGTTTCTTCTACTTTAGATCTGTATTATTTGTTATTTGTTGTTGCACACATTCAAATCATTGCCAACTTATGACAACTCTAAGGTGAATTTATTATGGTGTTGGAGCCTCCGGTGGCATAGAGGATTAAAGCCTTGTAACTTGAAGGTTGGGTTGCTGACCTGAAGGCTGCCAGGTTCGAATCCCACCCGGTGAGAGCGCGGATGAGCTCCCTTTATCAGCTCCAGCTCCATGTGGGGACATGAGAGAAGCCTCCCATAAGGATGGTAAAACATCAAAACATCCGGGCGTCCCCTGGGCAACGTCCTTGCAGACGGCCAATTCTCTCACACCAGAAGCGACTCAGGTTGCTCCTGACACGAAAAAAAAATCATGGTGTTTTCTTGCAGAGTGGACTTCCAAGACTAAGAGGGGATTTGAACTCTGGTCTCCAGAGCTATAGTCCAGCACACTAACCTCTACACCAGTGGTTCTCAACCTGGGGTCTCCAGATGTTTTTGGCCTACAACTCTCAGAAATCCCAGCCATTATTTTCATTTTGTTTTCTCATCATGTTTCACATGAAACCTAGTCAATATTTTGATCATCACTTGCATTAGATGAAGCTAGGTAAGTGGAAGATTTCAGTTGTGGTTTTATTTTTATCATAAGGCTTAAGATAAAGGTAAAGGTTTCCACTTGTCATTAAGTCTAGTTGTGTCCAGTTCTGGGGGGTGGTACTCATCTCCATGAAGCTGAAGAGCCAGTGTTGTCCTTAGACACCTCCTAGGTCATGTGGCTGGCATTTCTGCATGGAGCGCTGCTACCTTCTCACCAGAGTGGTGCCTATTTATCTACTCACATTTGCATGTTTTCGAACTGCTAGGTTGGCCGAAGCTGGGGCTAACAGCGGAAGCTCACCCACTCCCCGAATTTGAACCATCAACCTTTCATAAGGCTTAGGGAGAGAAATGTAACACGTATGAGCAAGTGTTTAGTTAAGCGGACATTTAGTACTGTTATTCTGTTAGCACAATTGATACTGTTTTGGCGGAAAATGTACTAAATGCTGGAGGGGAGGATCAAAATAGTGGTGCAACACTTGCAGTGCTGGTTACAACATGAATTGCACATCCCATTGCACAGTCATAAGCATACTGCTTATGGAATTGTGCTGATGAACTTCCTTTTCCTCTACTATCATCATGTTAGAATTTAGCCAAATAATGATGTTTCATACAGAACAAAAGTGCAAATACTGTAAAGGTAAAGGTAAAGGTTTCCCCTGACGTTAAGTCCAGTCATGTCTGACTCTGGGGGTTGGTGCTCAACTCCATTTCTAAGCCGAAGAGCCGGCATTGTCCATAGACACCTCCAAGGTCATGTGGCCAGCATGACTGCATGGAGCGCCGTTACCTTCCTGCTGGATCTATTGATCTACTCACATTGGCATGTTTTTGAACTGCCAATGTATAATAATAATTATACATTGTACAATAATAATACAGAACAATATACTCTCTAAAACCAGGACAGTAAATAAAGAGCAACACTCTGAAAACGGAAATTCCAGAAAGGAAACAACCAGAGCCAGTTAACACCTCCCAACAAAGGATTCCCACCAGGGAGGAAGCAGCCAGGCTTTGAAGTTGCAAGGCCATTAAATGCTAATCAAGGTGACTAATTGCAGCATTCATCCTTGCCGCACCAAGACTATTCATTGCTATTCAACCTGGCCAACCAAGGATTCCACAAGGTAGAAAGTGACCAGGTTTGCAAGCAGCAAAGCTATTCAGTGCTATTCAACCTGGCCAACCAAGATTTTCCCTAGGTAGGAAACCGCCAGGCTTTGAAGCCATGAGGCTACTCCGTCCCATTCAACCTGGCCTAGCAAGGATGCCCTATGTAGAAAGCAGCCAGGCTTTTAAACTGCAAAATTATTCAGTGCAATTCAAGATGGCCAAACAAGGATTCCCCTAGGTATAACACAGCCAGGCATTGAAGCTGCAAGGCTATTCAGTGCAATTCAACCAGACCAACCAAAGATTCCCCTAGGCAGCAAGCAGCCAGGCTTTGAAATAGTGAAGCTATTCATAGCAATTCTAGCAGTCCAAAAAATATTCCCCTAGAACGCAAGTACCCAGCCTTCCAAGCAGGAAGCCTATTCCATTGTGTTCCAGCTCAACAAACAAAGATTCCCATAAGAAGAAAACAACCAGACTTTAAGGCTGCAAGACTATTCACTGCTATTCCAGCTGGCCAACAAAGAATTCCCTTAAGCCTCAGCAATGCATGGCTGGGCACAGGTAGTGTATGTATACACCAGGCACGGGCAAACATTTTGAGAGATGGGCCAAGCCAGTAGCAGATGGATGGAGAGTGTTTGTGTTAACTTATTGGAAAGAATTAACAAATTCCTATGCCCACTGCACATATCTTGTTTGTAAAGCAAAAAAAGGGAAAGAAACAACAACACAATATTCAAAATGAAGAACAATTTTAACCAACATAAACTTAACAGTCCTACCCCCTGCCAAAAAGAAGGAAAATCGCATTCAAAGCACCCCCGACAGATGGCCATCCAGCCTCTGCTTCAAAGCCTCCAAAGAAGGAGCCTCCACCACAGTCCGGGGCAGTGAACAGGTCTCACAATCAGGAAGGTGTCTTCCAACTCTTAAATTCTATTATTCTATGAGTATTCTAGGGGCCCCTGGTGGCACAGTGTGTTAAAGCGCTGAGCTGCTGAACTTGCGGACCAAAAGGGTTAGGGTTAGGTTCAAATCCCGGGAGCGGAATGAGCGGCCCCTGTTAGCTCTAGCTTCTGCCAACCTAGCAGTTCGAAAACATGCCAATGTGAGTAGATCAATAGGTACCGCTCCGGCGGGAAGGTAACGGCGCTCCATGCAGTCATGCCGGCCACATGACCTTGGAGGTGTCTACGGACAACGCCGGCTCTTCGGCTTAGAAATGGAGATGAGCACCAACCCCCAGAGTCGGTCACGACTGGACTTAACGTCAGGGGAAACCTTTACCTATGAGTATTCTTCAACTTTATGCGGTTGTGGGAACTTAGTAAACCCTCTTGCCCTGAATTTGAAAAAAGTGTGCCCTGTGGGAGCGTGCTCTCAACGGCGGGGAGAAGAGCCTTTTCCCTTCAGTCAGAACAAGGCGGCCACAGGAGAGCAGCGCGGACGGAGAAGGAGACCCCCGCGGGCGAGCGCCTCTCGCCCCTCCCCTGCCAGCCTCCTCCTCCGGCGGCCCCGCCTCCGCTCCCTCCTGGGGCGCCTCCTCCGCCTCCTCTTCCCGCAAGGACCAGTCCGGGGCTGAGCCTCGCATGCCGGCGGGTCCCACTGCGAGGCGAAAGGGGCGCCCGGAGGATGCAGCCCTCGGTCCCGCCCTCCGCCCCCGCCCTCAGCGACCCTTTGGCCATGCTGGACCCCGCAGGTGAGAGAGGCAGGGACCAGGCAGGGGGGGGAGGCTGTGGTGGGCGCCACCCTGGGCAGGCACAGCGAAGGAGGAGAGGCACCCACTGGGTCTTGCATGACGTGGGCTCCGGGGCAGAGAAGCGCATCCCCATCCGCACTCTTTAAAAGTAGGTTGCTGTGAGTTTTCTATGGCCACGTTCCAGAAGCATTCTCTCCTGACGTTTCGCCCACATCTATAGCAGGCATCCTCAGAGGTTGTGAGGTCTGTTGGAAACTAGGCAAAAGGAAGGTTTATATCTCTATGGAATAATGTCCAGGGTGGGAGGAAGAACTCTTTGTCCCTTTGAGGCAAGTGTGAATGTTGCTGTTGATTAGCACTGAAGAGCCTTGTAGCTTCAACGCTTGCCGGCTTCCTGCCAGGGGGAGTCTGCCCTATCCCATGCTGCTGTGGACAAGTCTACAGAGGGACCACCAAGTGACCCAAACACGAATCAAGGAACATGAAAGGCCAGACTTAAGCCAACCAGAGAAGTCAGCCATAGCAGAGCACTTGATGAACCAACCTGGACACAGCAGATTATTGGAGAACACAGAAATGATGGACCGCTCTAACAAGTACCTTGTCAGACTACACAGAGAAGCCATTGAAATCCACAAACAGTTTCAACAGAAAGGAGGACCCCATGAAAATGAACCCAATCTGGCTAACAGTATTTTAAAAAACTCTAAAATCAGGACAGAAAATAAAGAACAACACTCAGAAGACAGGAATTCCAGACAAGAAACAACCAGGGCCAGTTAACACTTCCCAACAAAAAATTCTCCCAGGATGGAAGCAGCCAGGTTTTGAAGCTGCAAGACCATTCAAGGCTAATCAAGGTGGCCAATTACAACATTCACACTTGCCTCCAATATAAGGTAAGGTAAAGGTTTCCCCTGACATTAAGTCCAGTCATGTCTGACTCTGGGGGTTGGCGCTCATCTCCATTTCTAAGCCAAAGAGCCAGTGTTGTCCATAGACACCTCCAAGGTTATGTGGCCGGCATGACTGCATGGAGCGCCATTACCTTCCCGCTGGAGCGGTACCTATTGATCTACTCACATTGGCATGTTTTCAAACTGCTAGATTGGCTGAAGCTGGAGCTAACAGCGGGCACTCACTCCGCTCCCGGGATTTTAACCTGCAACCTTTTGGTCTGCAAGTTCAGCAGCTCAGTGCTTTAACACACTTCGCCACCGAGGCTCCCCATACAAGAGTTCTTTCTCCCACCCTGGACCTTCCACAGATATATAAATCCCCCTTGCCTAGTTTCTAACAAACCTCACAACCTCTGAGGATGCCTGCCATAGATGCAGGGGAAATGTCAGGAGAGAATGCTTCAGGAATATGGCCATACAGCCCAGAAAACTCACAGCAACCCAGTGATTCCGACTATGAAAGCCTTCAACAACATATTGTTTAAGAGTAATATGAGCCCATTTTCAGCATTTTTTTCAGGCTGGAAGCCTCTTGATAGGACAATTCCTACACAAGTAGCACTGCTTCATTCTTATATGCCTAAATCCCCTCAAGGCTGGCCTTGTCTGATCTTGGAAGCTAAGCAGGCTCAGTGGGATAGTACTTGGATGGGACACATCATAGAAACCAGCCAGGTGCTGTAGGCTCTGCTTCAGAAGAAGAAACTTTTCTGTGAGATGTTTTCATCTCAGATAAAGAGGCAGTGCAGACTTATATAATTCAGTTCAAAGCAGATAATGTGGATCATCTGCTTTGATAATCTGCATTATATGGCAGTGTACATCCAGCCATAGTTATCCGATGTGTACAATGTAGTTCACTGAAAAGGGGGCAGTGATATGTTGTTGTACAGGTATTGAATTGAAAATTGGAAGTCACTCATGTATGTCTATGGTATATATTCCTTTATATATCTGCATTTCTTCCTTTTTTCTTTTCTGTTGTTTCTTTCTCTTTATTATCTTTGTGTGGACTTTGTGGATATTTGTGTAGAAAAATATTAATTAAAGATAATAATCAAGAGTGGTGTACCCAAGAAATGGCATGATGGTGGCTAAACCCTCCTGCATTTCGATTTCAATAATGTTGTGGCTTGGACAGGACATACGCCCAAGTCAAGGTCACATTGCTTTCTTGTCCATTCTTCACATGCTATTTCCACGGATTGTCCAGTAACTATGAAGCAGGCACCCTCTTTTCTACCAAGTTGGTCTGGAAAGATCCATATGACTAAGAGGACAGATGCATTCAGGAGAGTATGTGGGTTGCGTGGAATTGTTAAGCAAGAAGGGGCTGGAAGCAGTCAACTAACAGGACAGAAATCCACTGTTCCCAGGCATCTTTGAGATTGTATAGCTAACAGGTGTTTGCAAACATATGCTGTCAAAGAAAGAAAAGAAAAAAGAAATACAATACTCCACTATTGTTGTGATCAAAATGAGTATCTTAACTATAGGGAATGTACATACATGGAAACTTGTCTGTTCTCTGCCTTTCTCTTGCAACTTCAATATCAAATAGATACTTTTAAAAGGTTTGGAGATGTTCATTCATTTTACTGCTTTGGAAGGCCTGAGTCTTGTTATCTGTCCTTAGGCAAATAAGGCTCTGTTCTGCTATGAAGCTGCAACTGTTTCTTTCTTGGAGAGGACTGGAGAGTACATAGATCTATTCCCTCATAACATTCATACATACATGCATGACTAGGAATTTCACTGAATGCTTTGGATGAAGCTTAGCATCCTGAATGTTGCTTAGTTGTCTAATACTAATTCCACAATTTTGAAACATTCTGCTTTTACAAAATAAGTAGAAATGAGCTTTATTAATGTTTCTTACAGCTAATATGATGTTAAGCACTATTTGGGAGAAATTCAGTTTGTTAGAAAGCTTCTGACATTCAGAATTTCAGTGGCTGTCCTCTGAATAAAATAGTTGATGTAGATTTATACATGTGTGGTATTACTTGTGAGGATACTGCATAAGAATTGCATACTTGCAAAAATGGTAAACTTGCCATGTGTATAAATTTAATCTTTAATATTTTTCTATGCCACTTTGCACAAGATTTTGCACAGTGCATTTTGCAATATATTTAATTAACTTCTATTATGGCTCTTAAAATGTCAAATAACTGCAAATAATAATGTTATTAATAATGAAATACATAACAAAGACCTCAAGAAATAGAACAATTTTTGTTAAGAGACCTAATCTACTGTCTTAAATTGAAGGGAAGCATGAGGCTGGATCTACACTGTCAAATAATGCTGTTCAAACTGCATTATATGGGTCTACAATTACCCTACTCATACCTCACAACCTCTGAGGATGCCTGCTATAGATGTGGGCAAAACATCAGGAAAAAATGCTTTTGGAACATGGCCATACAGCCTGGAAAACTCACAGCAACCCAGTGATTCTGGCCATGAAAGCCTTTGACAACACATTACCCTACTTACGTTGTCTCATCATGCAGAAATTCAAGGGGATAGTTGTATTTGTTTTTTTTAATTATTTGTAAAAACTTTTTAAAATTTCCTAAAATCAGTGGATGACCAAAACTTTCTGAAACTTGGCAGGCTTAAAGTTGTAAATGATGCTTACAAGTGTGCCAAGTTTCATCCTGATATCCATAAAAATGACAAAGAAGCGAGCCCTGCAATTTCTCCCATTGCCACTAATGGAACACATCTTAATGATGCAATTACAAAGCTTGGGGATCTGGATTATGAATCGGAATGGGACCCCTCAAAATCTTTACTAATAGGAAGGAGCAAATCTCTGAAACAAATTACTAATCGAATTTCAGTTGTTTTGCACACCTCTAATCTGAACTCTGAATCTAAACTCTGAAGAGTGGGGAGAATATGGGTCATACTTTCCACAGTAGATTTGAAGGATGAGGCAGAACCGGTGTGGAGGAGTCATGCTAAGTTTATTAGTATGTGTAGTGTTAAGACGACTCTGTGTTGTTAAAGGGAGGAAAGGATGAAAGGAGGGCTATTTATCTATAGTGGTTCAAGGTGATATTCTGTCTCTCTTTGCCCTTTATTTCTTGATAAAGGTCAGGGTGCAAGATTTTTTCCAAGGTAAGTTTCATAGCTCAATGGGACTTGAACCTGAAGCCCCAAGTTTCAGTCCAACACTAATCATCATGACACATTTGTTCCCATGGCACCTGAAATGTCAGGTACCAAAGCTTTTGCTGCACATACTCAGCAGAGTAGAGTGCCAGCATGACACAGTGAATTGAATGTTAAACTATGACTCTAGAAACCATGTTTCAAGTCCCCGCTTGGTCATGAAAATCTGCTAGGTGACCTTGGGCAAGTCATTCTCTCTCAGCCTCAGAAAAAGGGAAACACACCCCCCCCCCCAAACAAAACTTGCCAAGAAACCTGATGATAGGGTCTTAGGCTCACCATTAGTCAGAAGACAACAGTAAAATTTGCAAACTGGATAAAAACATGACAGAATTATTGTTTGCTTTATTTGATTTTGTAGGATTTTTAAAAAGCATTGATTAATTGAATGAGGAACAGGCATATCAATCTATTGGCTTTAAAATTTACAGTAGCTGTGGGAAAGTAGTTCTTGATTTGACACATTTTACAGCAGTGACATGAAGAGCGAATAAAACCCCAGCTTATTACAGATTGCTATTAATTCCACAGCTATGGTCATGCATTTAGAAATGTAGGTGCTTAAAACACTTGAAAATATGAATAATTCCAAGACACTATTTTCTCACATCTTTTCCACTGGAATTACAAAGTGATGACTGAAGTGTGCTTTACATTCCTCCCTATCATTGTAGAGCAACAGTCCTGGTCTTGAAGAGGTTGCATGTTTACCATTTTATTAGACATATCTAAGTGGGTTGTTTAAACACTTACACAGCTTTGAATACTTTTACAGTTCGGCGGTTTGAATAGTGAGATGGGGTGAGCTCCTGTCTGTCAGCCCCAGCTTTTTATGAAGGATGGTAACACATCTGGGCATCCCCTGGGCAATGTCTCTGTAGACAGCCAATGCTCTCATACCAGAGGCGACTTGCAGTATGTTTTCAATTTGCTTATGACATGATAAAAAAGCTTTGAGCTTGTGGCTTCATTAAATAACAATCTAAAATATGAAAAAATATGTAATTACTGGGAAGAGTTTACAGAAAAGAGAACTGGCAAAAATAATTATGTCAAAACACATGTTTTGATTCTTAATTTTAGCAGATCTTTATAAGTTTTTCCTCCACTTTACCATGATTCTGAAAATAGATCCATGGAAAGAGTATCCTATTGGTTTTGGACAATTTTCCTTCCAAGGAATGTAAGATTGGGATATGTTTCTGCTTGGGGCAGTGAAAGTGAGTAATATAAAGATTACAAGAGGGGTTAAGTAATGGTCCTTTACTATGAAAACGTACATGTTTCCGATATTCTACTTTTTCATGGCTTTTTCAAACAATATGCCTAATTTTTAATCTCAATTATAATGATGATAATATCTTCACAGAATAATAGAGTTGGTAAGAATGCATAATTGTATTTTTATAAATATAGGGTTGTTGTGTGTTTTCCAGGCTGTATGGCCATGTTCCAGAAGTATTCTCTCCTGACCTCTTAGGATGCCTGCCATAGATGTGGGCGAAACGTCAGGAGAGAATACTTCTGGAACATGTCCATACAGCCCAGAAAACATTCAACAACCCTCTAATCCCGGCCATGAAAGCCTTCAACAACACATTTATAAATATAGTTTATGTTTTTCAGCTAAAAATTAGAGTACCTTTGTGGATTTGTTGGTTTTTAGCCCCCCCCCCCCCCCCAAACAAGTGGGACATACAATAAAATATTGCTGTGTGGTGTTCCTTTTCCAGATTCTTGTTACTTAGTCAAACCACGTTTCATGATCCTCTATTACATTCCCTTTTCTACTTCCATCTGGATAGATAGCGTTTTGTGGCTACTGAAAAGTCTCAGCTTTCATTCGGCTTGTATTTCAGTCTTTTTATTCCCCTAATCCCCCCCCCCCCAGCAATAGTTTTATACACATATAAACTTTGGGATTCTGCCAAGGTTATTGAGGATATGTCTCTCTTGTTTCTTAGTTGTCCCTTTCCAGACATAACCTTTTCATTTCTATTAGCTGAATTCTGTGACAGAGAAAGTTGTATAGTTTTTGGTGTTTTCCATTTGCAGAGGGTTTATTGATGCTATGAGTCAAGGTCATTCAAAGAAGTAAAAACTCTTTCTGTACCTCTGATTATAGCTGTTGTTATATTCATATGACAACTGGATTTATGTTTCCATTTCAGTTATCCTAGATTACTTCTTTGATAAAATATTCTTACCTGGCTTTTTCCTGCCCTTGACTACCTCAACCTGTCTTCTCATAAAGTAAAATGAATGGCACATAAAAGAAAGATCAAATATTGTATTGCTTCTCTAATGTTCCTTGTAACTAACATAATGTAAAATATGTATGTATTGATTCTTGTACGAATAGTGTTAGTATGAGGTAAGCAGTTCTTGTAAGGCAAGATTAAAAAAAAAATCTGAAAGTAAGGTTTAATTTGTTGACTTGAACTTTGAAGTGGAAATGACAAAAGGAAATCTTTGTTTAGGTTATTCTTTGTGAAATTGGAATGGCTTTCCATTAAAACTGTGAAATAAAGACAATGAGTGTCCTGTTATTTTAACCAGTCTTTAAATTATGTATTGAATAAGTAATTGACACTGAGGCTATGGAGTCACAGTGATATTGTGTTACTCCTGAACTATTGAGAGTATCAAATCAGTGTGTGTGTGTGTTCCTTCTTAAAATTTAACAAAGTAAGGACCATCAAATATGTGGTATTCATAACAATATTCATAAAAGATATAATAGCATGCACTAATAATGGTCACTATCTTGGAGTTTTCAGGAAGAGACTGCGGATAATTATTTGCATGCTAGACAAATCAAGCATTTAATGCAGTGGTTTTCAACCTGTGGGTCCCCAGATGTTTTTGCCCTTAACTCCCCCAGAATCCTAACAGGTGATAAACTGGCTGGGATTTCTGGGATTTGTAGTCCAAAACACCTGGGGACCCATAGGTTGAAAACCACTGATTTAATCAGAAGAAGCAACACCAAAAGCAAATCTGAGATCTCTGCACACATTAGTTCATCACATTTAAGTTTCAGATAAATGTGTTATTAATTAAAATTTCCCTTTATGACTTGTTAATATAAAGGCAGCTTAAAGTAATTGTAGATTAACAAAGTATTAAAAAGATTACCTTGATAAGCAGTAAAGGATTAATTGACCTAAGGAAAAGGTAAAGGTTTTCCCCTGACATTAAGTCTAGTTGTGTCCAACTCTGGGGGTTGGTGCTCATCTCCATTTCTGAGCCGAAGAGCCGGCCTTGTCCGTAGACACCTTCAAGGTCATATGGCCGGCATGACTGCATGGAGCGCCATTACCTTCCTGTTGGAGCGGTACCTATTGGTCTACTAACATTTGGTTATTTTTGAACTGCTAGGTTGGCATAAGCTGGCACTATAGATAGACAGATAGATAGATTCAATGCTAGCATTGACACAAAATACAAGATATCAATGTGATAGTTTGACAGTGTGTTGCATAACTGTATAGGTTTTTTAATTAACTGGTTAAAAACTTACGGCGCAATGTGTTAAATTTACTTATTTATTTATTTATTTATTTATTTACCATATTTATATCCCGCCTTTCTCTACCCAGAGGGGGACTCAAGCGGCTTACAAACGGCACTTGTAAAGTACCTTGGGCATTAAACCCTTCTGCCGGCAGGACTGCTGACCGAAAGATCGGCAGTTTGAATCTGGGGAGTGGGGTGAGTCTGTCACTCCAGTTTCCTATGGAGGGACATGAGAGAAGCCTTCCACAAGATGGTAAAACATCAAATATCTGGTTGTCCCCTAGGTAACATCCTTGCAGACTGCCAATTCTTTCACACCAGAAGCAATTTCCAGTTTCTGAAGTTGCTCCAGACACACACACACAAAATTAACTGATAATATTCTAAGATACTAAATACAGTAGAGTCTCACTTATCCAACATAAACGGGCTGGCAGAACGTTGGATAAGCGAATATGTTGGATAATAAGGAGAGATTAAGAAAAAGCCTATTAAACATCAAAATAGGTTATGATTTTACAAATTTAGCACCCAAACATCATGTTATACAACAAATTTGACAGAAAAAGTAGTTCATTACGCATTAATGCTATGTAGTAATTACTGTATTTACAAATTTAGCACCAAAATATCACAATGCATTGAAATCATTGACTACAAAAATGCGTTGGATAATCCAGAATGTTGGATAAGTGAGTGTTGGATAAGTGAGACTCTACTGTAGTACTACTTGGTTTAGAGAAAACCACATAATGTATAAAAGTTGAAATCCAAACTTAGAAATTCCAGTATCAAAGGTCTATGCGACAGAAACATACTATCTTGTTGTCTCTCACTATGCACAGTGCCAGCCAGCTCAAGTCTATATATGTTTACTCAAAAGAAAATCCTGTTTATTATGAGTAAATATGTATAGGATGCACTCAAAACTTTACCAAAGTTACAAAATGTATCTATACAGTTTACAGAACTAAAATTCTGTACTGTGGTTGAACATTGTTACCTCTGCATTGCTATATTGTGCAAGACTGAATATATTCATTAGTTGGCCAATGAATACAATTTAGTTTTAGACTATATAGTATTATGAATTTTAAATATGTAAGATCACAGAAAAAGAAAGTTCATTATGCACCAGAAGTAAGTTATGCCAGCACTCCAGGCAAAGTTAGATTCTTCCAGAAATGAAGCATCACAGGAATCGTTTCACCATTGATCTTGGATTATCTGAGGCCCCTTCCACAGAGCTGAATAAAATCCCACAATATTTGCTTTGAACTGGATTATATGGCAGTGTGGATTCAGAAAACCCAGTTCAAAGCAGATATTCTGGGATTTTCTGCCTTGATATTCTGGGATAAAGGGCTGTGTGGAAGAGCCCTGAGTTTTTATGTATTGCTGAAGGAAAGGACAGGCTATTTGCATCAAAATTACTACTAGACTAATGTGACAGGAGAGAAGGAGAAGTTTCTTTATTTGTTGTTATTGTGTTCCTTCAAGTCATTTCTGATTTATGATGACCCTAAGATTAATTTATCACAGGAGTTTTCTGGAGCTGTGATCAGACTTGTATTTGAACATCTTTTCCCCTGTTGTTATAATTTCTTTATACCAACAAGGAAAAAAAGAGATTCGGCTATAAGTCTCTCTACCTCATTAAATAATCCTAGACAGTTCAGTAAGGACAAATTTCTGTAGGTACTGGCACCCTTGATAGAGCAGCAGATCTACTTTAGTTGCACAGAGCAACACCCGACTGAGATTAGCATGTCCAGGACCTCTTACTGTTAGTCAGAAATGGCACAGTTTTATGTATGTTTATTTAGAAGTAAGTCAAAATTGTGTGAATTGTGTGTACTCTCCCATGTTTTTGCACATGGAAATACAGTTCAGGGAATTAAGCTAAAGGCTTGATATCATTTAGAAATTCTTCAGGTGACAAAATTCTTCTAGAAGTCCTGTTCTAGATCTGTTTTATTCATGAAAAGGGGATTGATATGTAACAAAAATCTTTAGAACAAGAAATTTTTTTTGTTTCAAATGTTATTTTTTAAATGGTGCTGAATTCTGGCAGTGTAATTTGGTAGCAAGGTTTTTCAGATTAGGGCAAAAACATGGTGTTGGGCTGCATGCAGACGATTGGCCTTGTTCTTTCCACTCAAGTTCTAAAATATTAATCAGGACTTGTTCAAGAAATGTTGCTGCCTGAGGCAAAGAACAAGTTGATCATTCCTTTGGGAGTTGTAGGGGAGGAATGGGTTTATACTCTTTTAGCTTGCAAGCTAGTATAGCATATAAAAACATAGGCTCATAACACCAAATTGAATAGAAAACTATCTCTAAAAGTTAAATGTTTCACAAGTCATTTAATATGTTGGGTGATTGTAACTAAACAGTTGTAAGTAAAATCCTTTTTAAAGTATATGTTATATAGATATATATTTCCTTCCTCAATTGCTGTATGTTTCCGTAACTTGGCTTGCACTATGCAGCACTATTGATGGAGTCAGTGCATCTGACCAAGTCAACAAAACAGATAGTGCTTTCCTTGCACCGTATTAACTGGATGATATAATACTTTCTGCCATGCTGGTTGATTGCAGATCTGGAGAGCATGCCTGTCGTATCTGTGACTTGATGTAGCCTATATGTGAAAATTGATCCTGTTGCTAGAAACCAAATCAATATACAGCATTCCATTGCAGTGTTTTTTTCTGGGTTCTGTTTTAGTAGAGGGCGAAGAGACAGCAACATTGAAAACAGGCTTAAGGATCTGAGATGTAAGAATCTGTCCACAAATAGCTTCTTGGAAAAATGTTCACTCCTGTCTTTATATTGCATATATTTGTAGAAATCTTTGCAACTGACAGTATTTTTGAGAGAGATGATAGAATAACAGCAGAATGACCAGAACAACCATACTTCACAGCCTATGCTTTGCAGCTGATGACAAAATATTTGATTGTGTAGATCAGAGTTTCTCAAATGGTGCTCCTCCAGATGTTTTGGACTTCAGCTTCCACAATTCCTAACAGCTGGGATTTCTGGGAGCTGAAGTCTGAAACTCTTGGAGGAGCACAATTTGAGAAACACTGGTGGATATCATGAACAACCTTGGGCCACTCTTAAAGAATTGGATGCGTTACAACATCTAATTGTTCTCATATGTAGCCTGTACTCAGCCTGAGAGGCTACAACCAAAACCGAATATAGAGAAAGGGTGTCAGACAAGGCTGCACTTTACCACCCTGTCTGTTTATTTATTTATTATTTGATACATCCCAACAATTAACTTTTTTTTTGCCATACATGACTTATTTCAGTGTACATTATTCCAAAAGTGACTATTCCTTAAATGACATTTTAAACGATCCTCGGAAATGTATCACCCACCACCCCTGCCCCCCCCCCCCCCCCGGAACAGCAATACAAAATATTATCAATGCATCATTTTAACCGTGTGGAACGCCTGGTTCAAGGTGGTGTATCTTTCGTCTCCGTCTATTTTATCAATAAGCATGGACCATTTCCTGAACCAGTCTTGTTCTTTTAGGCTATTTGTATACCTTTTTTTCCTTTGATTGATGAAGCCATTAATTATATATTCTGATATGTAAGCCCACCAAGTTTCTACGTCCCATTTTGTATCATCCCTCCATCCTTGGGCTATCGTGGCTTGTATTGCGGCTGTCATATATTTTAGGATCTCTGTCCAATTATTGTTATCTTCCTTTACCTTTATTGTGAGAGACATGTATCTGGCTACCACCCTGTCTGTTTAGTTTATACATTGAACATCTCATATATAAAGATGGATTATACTTGGAGGAAAGAGGCATGCATTGCAAATTGGGGAACACCAACAGTTTAAGATAGGCAAATATCACCATATTGCTAGCAAAAAACAACAAAGATTTGGAATGACTAATACAGAAAGTCAGCAAAAATGTGTCAAGGCAAGCGTACAGTTTAACATTAGGAAAATAATAATAATAATAATAATAATAATAATAATAATAATAATAATAATAGATGATCCCATGACTTTAAGTTGACAATGAAGATGTTTAAATAATCAAAGATGATCTATACCTTGTCTCAGGCGTTCACCAGAATGGAAAGTGTAATCAAGGAATCAAGAGAAGGCTAGGCAGCTGTGAAGGAACTAGACAAGATTATGAAGTATAAAGTTTTTACACATATTCATGTCATCATATATCTGATTTCTATGTGTAGTCATGAAAGCCGAACAATGAAAAAAATGACAAAAAGAGAATGAACTCTGGTGCTTGTTGAGAGTCCTGCGGATACAACAAATTGCCAAAAGAAGCCAAGATGAATAAACTGAGGCTGTCATACTTTGGACCCCTCTTGAGAAGATATCATTAATAGAAAAGTCAATGAGACAATGGAAAAGGGGAAGGCTACATTACAGGTGGATAGACTCAAATCACGAAAGCCGTGACCTGTTCAGTTGCAGCACTTGAGCAGGGCTGTTGATAACAGGGTCACTTGAAGGTCTCTCATTGATAGGGTCACCATAAATTGAAGTTGATAGCAGTTAAAAACAACAAAATGCTTTACAAATATGAAATGTATAATCTCTGGAGTTCAGTCGGTTGCATCACTAATTGTTACATCTTACAGAATACTGGTGAATCAGACAACCAAAATGATGCTTATTCCACAGAGCTGGAATAAGCATCTGTAAAAGCATCAGGCTATACTGTAAAAGTAACTGTAAAAGTATGCTGTATATTGGCAATAAGAGTGTTCACGTTCTGCAGCATTGTAGTGTTATAACACCACCCTCCTCCCAAACGTTAATCTGATCTCCTCAAAGGAGGAATACCTAAGACAACACCATCCTTGCCTAATACTCATCCTTCTGTACCACACGTACCAATTCTTAGAGGAAAAGTCCCGGTTTCTTTCTCTTACTTTTACTTTCCCCCTTACTCCTGAGAGTGTTTCAGCTGGTGCAAATAGAGTTCAAAATGAGAAAGTAGTTTGCTCTCAATTAACTCAGTGTCAGGAAAATAGAATCTTGCCTTTCTAAGTAGAGCAAACTGCTCTACTCTCTCCTACCTCATTAATAATGCTTGTCATTTGCTCTGATGTTGCTTGACCACACATGTCCTTTTTTCATGTTGGAAGATATGAGAAAGCAAGGCTAGGGATAGATTATGCTATGAATCAGAGAGGATAAAATGCAAATGGTTTATTTTCGATCTACTAGATAAGGAATGGACAAAATATTGCCCTTTGTTTTTGTTGTGGGTAGTACAGGCTCTATAACCTCCAAAAGGTAACTACACTTGCCCTAGATACTTTGTAAAGTGAAATAACCTTCTGTCATAAATGAAAATAGGGCTCATTTATTGTAAAGCTTTTGACCACAATGGTTGTGTGTTGTATTCAAAAGGAATTGCATTGAAAAGAATTGTATTTTAAAATAATGCGCTTAGTGTAGCCACATTACATGATTGTAGCAGTTTGACACAACTTCAACAACGATAAATCCAATTTATGGAATTTTGCGATTCATCCTTTGGAAAATGGTTTAGAATTCTCTGTTAGAAATTACTATTCCACTCCTCTGAACTAGAATTCCCAAATTCTACATTCCACTTTGACTACATGTGGACACTACAGATTTAAAATAATTTGACTCTCAGGCTCCTTCTACACTGCCATATAAAATCCAGATTATCTGCTTTGAACTGGATTATGTGGTAGTGTAAACTCATAATCCAGTTTAAAGAGATAATGTGGATTATCTGCTTTGTTAATCCTGATTATATGGCAGTGTAGAAGGGGATTCAGTTCTTTTTCCCCTCAGGTTTGTCTTGGCATTGTCCTCCTCTTCATTTACACAGTCGTTTCCGACTCTTCGTGACCTCATGGACCAGTCCACGCCAGAGTTCCCTGTCGGCTGTTGCCGCCCCCAGTTCCCTCAAGGTCAAGTCAGTCACTTCAAGGATACCATCCATCCATCTTGCCCTTGGTCGGCCTCTCTTCCTTTTTCCTTTCATTTTTCCCAGCATCATGATCTTTTCCAAACTTTCTTGTCTTCTCTTGATGTGGTCAAAATACTTCATCTTTGCCTCTAATATCCTTCCCTCCAGTGAGCAACTGGGCATTATTTCCTGGAGGATGGACTGGTTGGATCTTCTTGTGGTCCAAGCAGGGCCGGCCCCACCATAGAGGCCACGTGACGCCGACGCCTCGGGCGCAGGTCCCGGGGGGCGCCGTCAGGCTGGGCGGGAGGCGGGGCACCGCTCTGACGGTGCCCCGCCGCCCGACCACCGCGCCCTGGCCTTGTGGCTCCCTCTTTCGCCGCCCGGGAAGGGGAGGAGGGATCCCATCCTCCCCTCCCCGGGTGGCGAAGCCTCTCTCTTTCGCCGCCCGGGGAGGGGAGGAGGGATCCCCTCCTCCCGTCCCCGGGCGGCGAAGCCTCCTTCTTTCGCCGTCCAGGAAGGGGAGGAGGGATCCCCTCCTCCCCTCCCCAGGCGGCGAAGCCTCCCTCTTTCCAACCCTGGCCGCACCTCCCACGCTGCGTGGGAGGCGGGGCCAGGGCACGCTGGGTGGGAGGCGGGGCCAGGGCGCAGGAGGCGGGGCCGGCGGGGGGGCGCTTTTCAGCACCCCCGCTTAATATTTAAATTTATCTCCGACCGGCCCTGGGTCCAAGGCACTCTCAGGATTTTCCTCCAGCACCAAAGTTCAAAAGCATCTATCTTCCTTCGCTCTCGCATCCATAGGTTACTATGGGGAATACCATTGCTTTCACTATGCGGACCTTTGTTGTCAGTGTGATGTCTCTGCTCTTCACTATTTTATCAAGGTTGGCCATTGCTCTCCTCCCAAGAAGTAAACATCTCGTGTTATATTGCTGTTTTGATCTTATGTTGTACTGTTTATTTTATGTAATGTATTATTTAATTGTATTATGTTATGGTTTATTGTATTGTCTTGGGCATGGCCCCATGTAAGCCGCCCCGAGTCCCCGTTGGGGAGATGGTGGCGGGGTATAAATAAAGTTTTATTTATTTATTTATTTATTCTGATTTTCTGGCTATCGTCTGCATGTGCAGTGATCTTCATGCCTAGAAATATAAATCTGTCATTGCCTCCACGTTTTCTCCCTCTATTTGCCAGTTATCAATCAGTCTGGTTGCCATGATCTTGGTTTTCTTGATGTTTAACTGCAGCCCGGCTTTTGCACTTTCTTCTTTCACCTTAGTGATAAGGCTCCTCAGCTGCTCCTCACTTTCAGCCATCAGAGTGGTATCATCTGCATACCTAAGGTTGTTAATGTTTCTTCCAGCAATTTTAACTCCAGCCTTGGATTCATCAAGCCCCACACGTTGCATGATGTGTTCTGCGTACAAGTTGAATAGGGAGGGTGAGAGTATGCAGCCCTGACGTACTCCTTTCCCAATCTTGAACCAGTCTGTTGTTCCGTGGCTACTCTGACTGTGGCTACTTGGTCTTTATACAGGTTTCTCAGGAGACAGACAAGGTGACTTGGTATCCCCATACCATGAAGCAGTTTATTATGATCCACACAGTCGAAGGCTTTAGAACAGTCAATAAAGCAGAAATAGATGTTTTTTCTGAAACTCCCTGGCTTCCTCCATTATCCAGCAGATATTGGCAATTTGGTCTCTCGTTCCTCTGCCTTTTCTGAACTCAGCTTGGACTTTTGGCAACTCTCGCTCCATGTATTGCTGGAGTCTGCCTTGCAGGATCTTGAGCATAACCTTACTGGCATGGGAAATAAGTGCCAATGTACTGTTTGAGCATTCTTTAGTGTTTCCCTTTTTGGGTATGGGGATATAAATTGATTTTTTTCAATCTGATGGCTATTCTTGTGTTTCCATATTTGCTGGCATATGAAATGCATCACCTTGACAGCATCATCTTCCAAGATTTTAAACTACTCAGCTGGGATCCCGTCGTCTCCTGCTGCCTTGTTATTAGCAATGCTTCTTAAGGCCCATTCAACCTCACTCCTCAGGATGTCTGGTTCTAGTTCACTCACCACACCGTCAAAGATATCCTCTATATTATTATCCTTCCTTATACAGATCTTCTGTATATTCTCGCCACCTTTTCTTGATCTCTTCAGCTTCTGTTAGGTCCTTGCCATCTTTGTTT